>NC_044926.1:485404-511220 GCF_003576645.1 Ipomoea triloba | reverse complement strand
GGGGGGGGGGGGGGGGGGGGGGGGGGGGGGGGGGTTGGGGGGTGGGGTGGGCAGAGGCGGCAGAGGTGGGGGGAAAGGATAAAGAAAGGGACGTTTGCATGGGGCTATTAGCTTTCACTCATTCAGCTGTTGTTTTCAGACTTGATTATGAGAGAAGCTGTGGTATACAACTTGTGTTGTGTATCTATACACTATAGTGTAAAAAAACTTTATAACTTTTCCTTTTGCTAGCTACCTCCTCGCTTCTCATCAATACAATAACCTTCATTTCAAATTAAACCAAAAAAACTCAAATATCTACTCACGGTAAATCGTACCATCATTCATACTAACGTGTGAGAAACCACACATGCAATGTATATTGAATTAGTACACGAACAAATTTTGTAATAATGTTTTAAATACAATGTATCTAATATATTGATATATTGACTTATTTAATCTAGGGTTTTTAACTAAAATACTTTAATTTGATTTACGGTAAAGTAGGTTCGTAGCCATTGTACACTCTCTAGATGAAACACACAAGGTGATCCTAATCGACAAAAAGACTACAAGAAAGTAGACTAGTTTAGATTACTCATAGCTAATTAGGTTTTTTTAACAAAATAATGAAGAGGCATTATTGCATATATATTTTTCGATATACCCAGAGTTTCCACCGTCGAAAACAATGATTAATCCACTCGCTGAATTGTAGACATCTCTTTGGGTAGGACAATTGACCTAGAGATTTAAGATTCCTCCACACCCAATGGCATCATTATCCTATATATATATATAGCTATGTATGAAACAAAATTAAAGATATATACATACACACATATATATGATTGGACTTTTTGGTTTGCTGAAAATCACATGGCCATATGTACCATCACTCAAATGGTGAACTGCTCCTCCTTTAGCAATACTTGTATTGACTCTCCTTGTTACCTGGTTTTTTGTGCTAATATCTAAATAAAATTCCTCACCTCTCTAGGGCCTTTCCTTCTTTTTCTTTTTCTTTCTTTCTTTCTTTTTTTAAATGAAAGAAAATTTAATAAAATTCTATTTGCTTTTAGGCACACCCAATGAAAATCAAGGATTTGGGTTATAAGCAACCTTTTCAACTACTCTAGAGATCTGAAAAATCATCAATTAAAGTGGTTGGTCAATTAGCTCGTTGGCATGTTACCTTAATTTCTGTCCTATTTTTTATGATAAAAAAGTTGATGATGTTCAACTGTGCATGCAGGTATAAAGGAATAGGTAGCTTCGTTATTTTTATGTGCTTGTAACTCGACTCGACCCTCCAAGTCATAGGATTCAAACCTATATACTTCTTCATTCTTGAGCAAACATTACTATCATATATATATATATAAACCAAGTAAAATTATAATAATATTGAATATGAATGGAAGTAATAGCTAGGAAAGAAGGATGAATTACACACACACACACATGTGTGTCTGTATATATATATATATATATATATATATATAGTAATATTGTGAATGTTATAACCTTATAGATGAGAAGAGAATATATGTTTATAGAGTTACAGTATGCAGTGACACGTTGCCCACGTGAAAGCCTTTAGGTAGAGGGGAAGGATTGTTTCCATACAATTCATAATACTGTGCAGTAATAGTTTCTTTTAAAAAAATTGATTAAAAATAAAAATAGAGGAGGAATATTATTAGCAATGAAAAAAGAAAATAAATAGTAGGATATAGGTAGGGTTGGGGTTGGCAATGGAATGCAAAGCAAAGAAAGAAAGAGTGATTTGACCGGTCGACAATGTCTCTCCCTCCAACATACAGATACAGGGATACGTTGTTGTCAGCGAATTGATGCATACAACAACAGACACACAACACACTAAAGAAATCTTTTATTTCAATTTCATGCACTCTTGTCCTCACTCCAATCCCTTTTCTTTTCTACCATGTAATCTGTGTATCATATTCTATAATTCTTTAGTTTTTCAATCACCCCGTGGTCGGAAATTGCCTAACAAGTATGAACTAACTGGCTTGATCGGTTCAATCGTCTGATGACCTTTCTCGACGATTAGTGTTACTGAGCAGTTTCAAGTAAATATCACCCGGTGGTCAGAAATTGCCTAACAGGTCCAAACTGTCTTGATCGGTTCAATCTTTCAAAGTTTTGATGACCTTTCTCGACGATTAATGTTACTGGACAGTTTCAGGTAATAAATATCGATTAGACTGAGGGTCTCGAGTGTGTTGTATAGGGTTACTATATTTGTACGATTTGAAGGGGGGAATTGAAATGCTGAAATGAAGATGAAGTGTTGTGATGTTATATTGCTGCTGAAAAAGATGGCTGTCACTTCAATCTCTAACATAATTGACAACTATCACATCCAATCTCATCTTCTCATGGTGAGCAAAAAGGAGAGACATCTTCCCAAAGATTGCCTTTAAAGGAATGTAGCTTCTTAACTCCCTCACCTCCCTCCTTGAAATTTCCATAGTGGTCCATTTCTCCTATCTATTATTCCCAAGTCATAGTTGGAGGCTCATCAAATCTAACATTCCATCGTCAAAATGTAACGATGCCAACTGTTACCTGAGTATAAAAAAATAACGTTAGTTGCGCTCTATTAACCTTTTAGTTTGAGTCAGTCAACGCTATATAATTAAGCTTATTTACATCCTTATTATCTTTCGTTTGCTAGGGTTATAAGGGCAGGTATTGCTGACTGAATTACACATTCATTACTAGTTGTAGTTTTTGACATAGTAGTAAACCTGTGATATTAACGATCATCATCTTCAAGTTTGGTTTCTCCTCATTTACTAATATGTGGGATCATGATATTGTATTATACCACGGTTATTGTATAGATGTGTGAATGTGTGATTAATGTAGTTTCATGCTTTTAGGGTCCAGGCCGGTGTAAAGTTTTATGGGCACTGTGACAATTAATTACCGTATTTAATGACCACCAGACAAAGCTATAACTAAGTAAGTACAAATGGAATTACATCTTTTACTGTTTAGTACTATAATCTTTGTTAACATCATCGTACACTAATTTAATATGGGCAGCTACTTAATTTTTTGTATTTTTTTTTCCTTTTTTTGGATTTCATTTCTTGCCTTTTGCTACAAAATTCTTCCACAATAAAATTGTCACACAAAAAAAAAATAAAAAATTAACAGCACTTAATGTTAATTTCCAGCCGTTTATTTTGTCAAAAAAAATGTTTTTTTTTAAAAAATTATGTGGCAAGAAATGATTGAAACTAAAAGTGTGAAAGCAAGCATGCATCAATATATGTACGTTGATAAATTTGCGACATTTTTTGTGCAAAATTGACGTGATATATCGTACGTCCTTGTCTCAGAAACATCGTGGAACCGACCACATTCCTATCGTTTGTAAACGTACGAACCATCCAACATTGCCACTATGAATTCAAATTGCTATTATCTCTTAATAAAGGCGAGAATTTGATTATCACTCGAAACACTAGAGTCATTTTTTGTCTGGCCTGTAACATTTTTGGACTTTCGACTATCACTTGAAGCATAACCAGGTGGTCATAAAACCAAAAACAAAGTTGGATCTGGGATTGGACACTGTTGAACTAACCATTCTTCAATTCATCACTGTTATTTGTAAGTCTGCATTAATTATTGTTAGTGGGATTAGTTTTGTGTTTTCTTGGAAGAATCACAGCAGATCAGAGAAGGAAGCACTTAAAAACCCTTGTTGAACATTGTAAGACAGAGGGTGTTACCGGTGAGTTGGACAAGAACATGGAAGCAAAAACATCGCGATTGACTTTAATATAATCTGCGGCATCATATCGTCTAACTGATACTAGGTTAATTAGTTGAATGGATCATATATATCATTAAACCCATCGAGCAAAATATCTGTCGTTTTATTCTCTTACCCTCTGGGAAAAACGGTGCTTAATTGATCAAACCTTGAAGAACGTAACCCAGATTCCAATTCCATTGCAACAAAAAAGGTACGAGTGTCAGCTGATGTCCCAATTTTTTTCACAAACAAAATTTAAATCTGTGTCGTTGAATCATATATGGTTTACTGTGTGCTTCTGCTATGTTTTACTTGCTTTTACAGCGCCTCGATCATCTGTTTGATAAAAACATTGATCAGTAGATGCATGATTGTTAACCCAAACCTAACATACCCTATAACTAACAAAAGCCTACTAAATTCTCCATCTTTTCTTTCATCACGTAGCTAGGGTGTAATAGTAGTAATTCATAATCTCTCTCTATCTGGGCATTTTTCTCTCACAGATACGTAGAAATATGTATGTATAGGGGAGGAGGAGTACATAGTCACATAGATACACGAAACCCCACGCAGAGCACCTTCAAGTGTGTGAATGGTGCATGGGGAAAACCGATAAAGGTACAGTGCATGTTTAAATGAGGCAGTATAGACTGAAACATGTTTTTGGCATCTCAAGCTGTGAGCAGTAGGGTTTGGCTGTACAGTCTTTTTTTTTTTAATATTTATTTTGAATATTATTTAACACTTTAATTTGAGGGATGAGTAGTACGTACTGTATAGTATTTGCTTACAGTGTTTTGTTGTGTTGAGAGTGGGTGGTAGGTGCTACCCTGCCCTGCTACAACCCTATAGATACCCCCTATCTAACTCATGCAGCATTGCCTATAGGCTCGACTGCTCAATTTGTGGCCACCTAAACAATAACATAACATCACAAAACAACAAAACTTTTATGCATGCCCACTCTCCTCACCTGCCCAACCCTGGATGTCTCGAGATCGATCTAGGTATTTGATCCGACAATTGGTATGAGAGTATATGCTATGTTACTCGATCAGTTATTGAATGTCTCAGGATCTATACAATTGGTATAAGAAGAAGTACGTAATTAAAATACAGAAGATATAGATATTGGATGGGCCGACTGGGTATTTAATTAAGTATAAAGAAAATTGTAGAGATAGGAAGTTGATAGTATGCAGCAGCCATGCAGATTCCGAACCAGAAATGGTGACAAAAATTAGATTAGAAAAGAGATGATGGATGCAGGGAGTAGTACGAGTTTTACTATATATGTGATGTACAGAAATGGACATTGCCATGCCATGCTTTGATGTTTGTGAAGGATATATCTCAGTCAGATATCCTAATGTAGAGATGGCAAAAGTTTAGGGTAAGGACCGGCTAGCTTCGCTTTGTATATATAACATATACCATGTCCTTTCTCCTTCGCAACCTACCTAGCTGCATGTGATTACTCCACTCCATCCACTCATAAATAATAATAATAATAATAATAATAATAATAATAATAATAATAATTCTAAAAATATATATATATCTCCAATGAAAATGACTAAATTCGAGTAGGTACCTGATAAGTGTGTTAAACTGTCTAAATTGTCACATCTACAACAAAAGATGGAATACTTGACATATATGTCTTAGGATTTCCAAAAGGAAAGGGCTAATTTCCATTTATGATAGTGTTTGAGAATGGGAAGTTATGAAAGAGAAACACATGATCTTCTACACAAGTGCATTGGAAAGCTAGGTGATGAAAAATATAATGAAACTACAAACGCCTCTGAAGAATGAAGATGGTTTTGTTCGTAGATTACAGATGTTAAAACTTCTCCAAAATAAGCTCCTTCTGATTTTTTTGGTGTATTAATAAATCGCGTTTCTACCTATTTTGAAAGCCAATAGATTATGAGAAACAGTGTGCAAGCTGCAATAACTGCTGACAGGATAAGAGTGTCTCTTGATTTCTTCCTCCTGATAGAACCTACATGCAGTGATCAAGAACAACAGTGTCCAGTGTGATTCTGAAAAAGAGTTATACTGCAGCTAGCCCGAAAAGAAATGGATTCAGAAGGATACCGATTAGGCCACGGATTACGGGGAACTTGTCACCAAGTTGCTTCACTTTTCCTTGAACATCACCAAATAATGCCCTCTGAGACCCCAAGGCTGCCCTTGTTGTTTGAGCTTGATTAATCACATCGTCAATCTGCACAAGAGACACCGCACTTTGTTCAGATAGAATGTGGTTACGTTGTTCTGAGGGTTATTACGTAGAATGTTACATAATAAGTTACACTGTACTATTAGCTTTAAAGTAACAACATCATGAACTCTTCATAATTGTATGGAAACAGGAAACCCACAGATCATGCACAACAATGGCTTCTACTAATCTGTAGCAGTTTATGACCTACCTATTTTTTGACCTCAGGAGACTCTTCTCAATCCTATGCATTAGACACAGAAACAAATAGTTGTGTATTACAAACCAGACGATTTCTTGATTTCTTTTGACAAGTTGCAAGAGCTATTCTATATTTCGTTGTTAAACAGCAAGGGAAGGAATGCAAGTTTGCAACCACAGGTCAGAGACTATTCTTCCCTTTTCAACTCCAGCAGCAATCCAATATCCAATGAATAACATGTGTGTGTGTGTGTGTGTGTACAGAGAAAATATGAAGCACCATTTTCAGCCGTCACTCATCTCCAACCCCTTCCTCATGAACATACCCAAGAAGTAAGAAAAATATCTATTTTCTGCCCCAAGACAACACTCATTTTTTGTGTCTGAAATCTGAATTTAACTTGGCCAGCTTTACATTATAGACTGTACTATTAATAACTGAGAAGGATGAGTCTGGAAGTTCAGATGTTATTGAAGAAAATCAGTAATATAAAAAAGAGTTGCAGCAGATAAGGCATGATTATCAGAAAGCAATTAGACTTACATGAGAAATACTTCCATGTATGGCAGCTCTCTCACGTAATAACTGATTTCTTGGAGACATGCTCCCTGCCTGCTTAAATACAAATCATAGATTAATAAGACAAAACACTTGCATCCATTAGAAAACTTAAAACTCGAGATTACTCACCTTGTACTCACTAATATCATCTCTTACAGAACTAAGAAGTTCTGCATGTTCCCTCATTGAGCTTATATTCCCTTTAATACGTCTAAACTCCTGAATACAATTTTGGAGTCAGTACAAGAGAAATGATAACCAGAAACTATCAAGGATTTATTCCATGTACTAAGAGCATGTGCTATGAAAAAGCAGAGTGTAAGAATCCAAAAGCAATGTACCCATCAAGCATTATATAAAAAAATTCTACAAGCACCATAACTGAAAGCAATACATAAGATCAAATAATCCAGAATGGCAGAGCCATGTCACAAATTCAACATCGGATTCAAGTCTCAAAAATCAGCCACAAACTAGAACATCTAAAGAAACATCTAGCAATAGGAATATTATCCTAGAATTTGGAAGGAGCTTACCAATCAGAAAATTATCCTAATAAAAACTACAACTTGAAACCCTAATTTCCTGTTTTCTATCCATATTGCCTTAGAATCAGGTGTATTCTAAGCCAACAAAGAGCACGTTGCTTTATGAATTATGAAGCATCTCAATCAATGATTAACATTGGCTATCATAGTGTGAATAGCATCTAAAAGCCACATGAGGAATTCAAGAGATCGGATTTAGCACCTGTTCTTGCATGACACCATTAACAGATAAATGATGGTGCAGGATTAGAAGTATGCTAACAAATATCCAGATTGCAGGATGGAGAAAACTAAACTCATTAACAGCAGTCTTTAAGGTTAGTTTTGCTATGCCAGTCAAAGTTGCAGCCAGGTCACCCTATAGGAAACCTTGTACTAGTTTGCTAACTATAAATATTTAGTTGGGAACACAAAAGCTTAAAGTTCCATGTTCCCTTAGATTAATCAAATACAAGTGGAACAAGAGTTCTCAAGTGAGAAGCAGGCAGACCTTCAGAAGCTGCATAAACAATGGTTAGCATTTGGAAAAGCAGAATTCAAAGGAAGCGGGGACAAGGTTTCTATCTAAGTTCAAGCTTTCTCCTACTGATTCAAAGAACCAAGCAGCATCATATTGAAATAGTCGGGAAACTGATGACTCAGCTCTAGAACTTATTCTAAAACTTTTTCCTCATCTAGAACATATTTAGACAAAATTTTATCATTTTAGGTCATTGCTTTTACAGGGATAAACTTGCTGAATATTTGTTTACGTAAGTTGATAAACTTAAATCAAACAAACACTAGCTTTAAACAACTAACCTGAGTGAACTCATGCAGTATGTCCCTGTGCCTTGCCAATTTTTGGGTAACAGAAGTAGTTGGTGCCGCAGATGCTGCACACCTGCTCATGGCATCATTTATATCCAGTAGCTTCTCGAGTGATGACTGAATCTCCATTTCCATGGATTTCCATGATCGGCTCGACCCAAGAGTTGGTGAGCCAGAATCAACATAACCTGAATCAATTTCAAAAATCATTGCGGCAATCTATTAGATGCAGCATTTCAACTAATTTAAACAGAGAGCCCTCTTTTAATTAAATGAAAAATGGAACCAATAATGTGTAGTTATTGATAAGTAATCATTAAGAGTTAAAGAGCTAATCATTAGCACATCATAAGCTGTATAATTAGTCATTTCTCATGTCTCAATTTCATCCAAAGTGCATTAGCAACCACAGTGTCTCAAAGATCATTAAGCTAGCTCTAGTTATCTGACAGAGCGTTCATGAGACTCTCTCAGTTACCTAACTCCTGATTTCGCTTTGTAAGTGTTTCCAATACAAACATCCATCGATTAAACGCATACAATTTTGCATTATTCTTAGAATGCAATCACTAATCACCGTTAACAGTTAAAAACTAAGACAGATAAAACGAGAGAATGAACGAATGGAGAGAATTGAAACACCTCCTTGAGTGAACCGAGCTCCGAGCTTAGCGTACGAAGAGAGCTTGACGTCGAGATCGCCTTCGACCTTGCGCGCCTCTTTGCGGAGCTCCTCCCAACCAGACTCCTGCAGCAAATCCATACTCGGATCCCCTGACATGCGGATCTGGCCGGATCCAATGCAATCCGTCTCTCTGTGCGGGAAGCCTCCGTGATCTGATAGTTACTACAGTTGGAAATTGTGCGTGCTATAGCGGTTCTGCATCAGATAACAAATCCACTGTGGTTTTCAGCCATGGCGAGTTGACGACTGCGTTTTGATCGGGTTCACTCGCGAGTAGCTCAGGAAGAGAGCAGAGTCACTTCAAACGAAATTACTACCCTACCCTTTGAAATTTTAAAATTAAAATTTATAAAAATTAAAAAAAAAAAAAAAAAAAGAGGAATAATGAATCTCAACGTGGGCTATTCTTATCTAGGCCCAATATAAGGGGCCGAAATTAATGTTATAGTCAGGCCCACTGGCCCTACTCAAAATGTCAAAGGAAATACTCCGCAACCAATAGTGTTAAACGATGGACCACTGACTCTGTTACAATTCAGTATCTGTTCGTATCTACTTTCTCAACCTAGTCAATATCGTCTCCACTGAATCTCAAATCCACCAACTTTCATATGGGAGTGCAACCGAGTGCCACTATACTACAAGATCTTGGACATTCAATCATATTTATTACATTGAAAAAAATGAAATTTTAGTTTTAATGAATTAAATGTTGAATTAGGTAGTAGTTGTAGTGGTTTAAGAGTTTAGTTAAGATGTTGAAATGATAGAAAGCTGTCACTTTGAATGTGGATGATAAGAGCACATAATTTGAAAAGATTGATAGCCTAATCTAATGGGCCAATGTGTATTAGGACATAATCTATCAAACTTAGATTATAATCTAATCTAATCTTGCCTTGATTTTGCATTCGTTGACTTTAATATTTTATATTTTATATTTTTTTTTGAACAAATAGTGGGATGATCTAACAACAAAATCATACCATCACATAGGATTTTTCGATTTATGGGAATAAGCGTATTCTATTTTCGAAACTAATAAATAATGATGCAAAGAGATTCTTCAAACAACTTCATGCTTGTGTGTGGCAAAACAAAAATCGAAGTACAAGATATTTGAAATATAAGATTAGTCATTGTGAATTGTTATACTTTCATAAAACTTAAGCTAATTATTTGTGGATAAAATATGAAATTAATGATTGAGCACCTCTCTCAACCACATGTTAACAATTACAACTATTTAAGTTTAGATAGTGCATTAGAGAGTACATTTGGGTACTTCTAACATTTCAACTCCCATATCCTCAATAATAACATTTTAAGCCAAGTAATAACATAGGCCTACTCTTACTTGCCTATATTTATATGTGGCTCAAATTAAAAGTTAAAAACCTTTTTTTCTTTTTTTTTTGAGAAAAAAAGTTAAAAACCTTAAAACCATCAAATTCCTAATTATTAATTTGATTGTTTTGTGTACTTGATATCATTCAAATCAATCACTTCAAATTTACTGCATACATTTGTCAACCATTTAAATTTTTTATTTTAAACACCATTTCAATTATTTTTAAAGAACATAGGATGACATTTTTTTAAAAACATTTGATGTTTTCACTATAATAAAACTAATTCAAATTTTTCTTGGTGATATTAACAAAGTTTGATGACTCGTATTTAAGAAAAAACCTAACTTGAAACTCCTTAGCATGGTACACTAATTTTTTGACATTACAAGTGTATTTAATAGTCAGACAAAAATATCGTGAACTCTACTCTTTATTGCAAAGTGAAGCACTGTACATGTTTGTTTTTAATATATTACATATTTGTTATAGATAGTACATAAAATAAACTTGCAATACAACAAACATTAACTTATATAATATACTAAAATTGAATTTTACACCGATGATCAACCTTATTATGTGAATCATAATCCATGGTATACTGATTAATCTGCTTTCAAACCATCATAAACTATTAAATTGTTTATTTTAAAGTTTCATTAATATAAATTTCACTACACACAACCATGTAACATTGAATTATTGAACCCGTACAAATGTACAATGGGCCTCTCCCCACCATACATAAGTCAACTCCATATTTTAAATTCACAAATTTAATTTTTACAATATTTTTTTTATTAAACTCCTCATATAACGTAAATTTTATCTTCTTATTTTTTTTATTTATAATTTGCAAGTTAATTTATAAGGGTATAATTTAATCTGTATATATCTCTTGTCATAGTAATTACAAATAATAATAAAAAAATCTTATTTTCCATGGGAGACCCAGAAAAGTACAATTCCGTATGTCCCATGGTACGGACATTAAAAATATAACATGAAATTTCTGGTGTGATGTGATGTTGCAACAAATTCTTTGACATATGAGTAACCATCAAAATCAAAATTCAAAATATAGGAAGTTTCATCGTTAATCTTACATTTTCCATTGAATAATCAATTACTTATTTGAAATTTTATGCTAGAAGGTTCTCTAAATATCTCATACATGTATAGTCCAGTTGCTACTTAAAGATATGCTATACGTGAAGTTCAGTGTCCACCTTATAATCTTCATCGGCAAATGACCAAAGTAAATCAGTCAGTTTGAACTAAAAAGGCCAATAGACAATTATCATAAAAAATTAAACTTAAAATATTATGATTATTGAGTAATTGTCTGATCAACTTCGTTGATAGTTGTTCTTTACTTTGTTACAAATGATCTATCAAGGTGGACTAGTATGTCAAAAAAATAAAAAATCTTGAAACACATTGCAACTTCATATGAAACTTCTGCGATGTTATGTTGCACATATTATTAAGTCAACCATTACACATGGAGTTGGTCATTGAGTAGTAGTTGGGGATTGAAAGAAAAAAAAAAAAGCAAATGACAAATTAAATTATATCAAAAAAATATAAAAATTTATATTATATGTCAATCAGCTATACTCGTGGTACAAACTTAATCCATAAATTATATGCGTAATCATTTTTAACTCATATGTTATACACGAAGTAGCAATTTCAATTCACAAAAACTATTTCTATTTTTGACCACCAATATGAATTGATAATTCAGTCAATCTGTGTTTCGGAGGAGAATGATGAGTAAATCTAAGATTAGAGTCGTAGGTTCATGAAACGTATACAAACGTACGTTTTCCACGAAGTCACATGTTGTCCTAAGTCATAGATTAATAAAAGAGTGTACGTTTACTAGAGGGTAGTCTCTTGAATATTCAAAAGATGTCAGAGTCAGAATTGTACTACTACCAAGTACAGGGCCCACCCAGGCATGCATCCTCTAATCACAAAACTCTCCATCTTCGATTCATCCCTCAATATATAACTCCGATCCCACACTCTGATCTTCAACAGTATCTCTGGGTTTCAGCCATTATCCTCTGATCTTCAACTCCTTCTTTCAACCTGGAATGCATAATAGTTTTTTGGGGTTGAAGACGATGAAGATTCGGGGTTTTTTGGTGAAGACGCCAGTTTTCCGGTGTGTGGTCCGTCGCCGGCGTTCGTCGACGGATAACCGGCGGGAGAAGTCCGGGTGCTCGGTGTTTAGTCGGCTGAAGACGAAAGCAAAGGCGATCTGCGGCTCCTTGGGTTGGTCCCGGAGTTTTCGGAAAGCGGTTGAAGAGAAGGCGGCGCCGCCGCCGAAAGGGCATATGGCGGTGTACGTCGGGCAGAAAGACGGCGACTTTAGGAGGATTCTGGTGCCGGTAATGTACTTCAACCACCCTTTGTTCGGCGAGCTGCTTAGGGAGGCGGAAAACGAATTCGGGTTCAGTCATCCGGGTGGGATCACCATTCCTTGCCGGATCTCCGAGTTTGAGCGGGTCCAGACCCGGATCAAGCAAGGTAGAGCCTGCCGGAAAACTGCCATCGCCGTGAAATGATGCCGGCCGGTCAATGTTTGATTATGACGACGACGACGATATACATATATACCTACCATGATTAAGAGTTTATTTTTTCCTCTTTTTTTTTTCTCCTTAGACAAGTAAATGAGGTTTGGACTTGGAAGCCACTATTGAGCAATATAGTGTACAGATGTACATAATTCAAAGCAATGCATGTCAATCAAAATTGGTGAAATTACACATTTATGAGAAATTATAGTGTACAAAATTTTAAGGTATATTTAATTAATAATGAATTTATGATTGTGGTTCGTGAAATATATATAACAAAAATTTTGGGTTAAAATAATCAATGAATAAAAACAGTAATAGTTCATTGGTAAGATTCGAACCCTAATCTCAAATCTTTCTTTTAAAATTTTATCCATATGACTAATAGTTAAACTATCTATATAAGCTATTATAGGAATAAATAATTTTTTGTTTTTATTGACATTTAAAATCTTAGCATGTGGTCAACCGACATAATATAATACTTCAATCTCATGGTATATATAATAGGTTGCAGAGAAGTATAAGCAATAACTAGTTGCTAATAGTTGAATACTAGCTAGAAAGCAATTCAACACATTATCTCATTTCAACACCTAAATTTCTCCAGGAAAAACGAGCCATTTTTGTTCTTTTTCCCCCTATCTTAGGGAACTTATGTTTACTACATCTTTATCCCTTACTATATAAGACGACAACGTTTGTAACAGTGTAATGCATCTCTCTCTATATATAGTGTGTGTGGGTGCATGCATCTACCAAGCTGGCTGCTCTCAGCAATTCTCTATTTCTCTATCTCCAACCCCAACCCAACAACAATGAATAATCCACGTGGCTTCTCATCTTCGTGCCAGATCAACATCCTCTGTTGCCACACGTCACGTCGCCACCCGGCGGCCAGCTTATTTGTTAGAAATCCTCAATATATAGTGAGTTTTTTGGGTGATTTTTGAGGTGTCAAGTAGGAGAGAGAGAGGAAGGAAAGAAAAATAGAAAAAAGACAGTGGTCTGGTGCAAGAAACAAAAATAATAATAGAGGTGTGGCACGCCCGGTTGGGCGCCATTTTTGTGTGAAACGCACATTGTTGCACGTTCCTTGACTTGTGTCGCGAAAACTATTAAAAAAAACCCTTTTTGCAAGAGGCTATGAGCTCTAATTTTGTTTCTCTTTTCATTCTCTCATCCATATTACCTATGCTATTCTTAAAAACTGTACAAAAATGTTAAGAAAAAAAAAAAACTATACAAAATGCACTAATGGAGATGCTCTTACGGTGTATATTAACTTATAGGGATGTGTTTCATATTGTAAAAGAGATAAATGAAGTTGAGCTGAATATTTACCAATACTTAATTAAATCGATTGAATTACCCCATTTGATATATCTTGAATTTCTTAATAAACCTTGTAAAGTGTGCATGCTAAAATAGTGAAGCTAGCAAATTCAAGACAATAAGGTTCAAGAGAATCGGTGCTTGGGCATATCTTACATATAGACACACAAAACATTGCCACATGGCTATCACAAGAGTGTATGTGTAAGCATCCCCATAATTAAACCGCTATATATATACGTTCATCACATCAACCCCCTTTGTTCCGCCGTGGTCACAACAATATTCATCACCGTACGCTCAATTCACCAAAAATGTCCAACTCCTCCGCCACTTTCCTCATCGTCTTCAACCTCTCGCTGCTCTTAGCCGCCATTGATGCACGCAATACTTTGACTACAAACAATCAGGACCTCGAAGCCATAAGGACGGCCCGGTCAAACGTTTTACGTGCCCTAGAATGGGCTCAGAGTTTGCATGAGCTTCACGAACAAAGCCGCGAGTCGGGTAATGCTGCGGCGGCGATGAGTGACTGCGCCACGCTCTATGCAGATGCCGAGGAAAGGCTAGCGCGACTAGACGTCTCTCCGGCCGCCGGTGACGACAAATACGATCACCTAGACGCCGTCACTTGGCTGAGCGCCACCATGTCGAGCCACCGGAGTTGTTTGGATGGGTTGCACGAGATGGGATTGGTTTCACACGGCTATGCCTCTCAAAACTTAACCTTGCCACTTAAACAAGCCTTGGCTAGATTTTCCCGTAAAAGAAATGTGAAAACTACTAGAAATGGTAAGCTATTTTTCCTTTTCTTTTGTGACCAGAAAATCATACGGCCACTACTCAAAAATATATACACAGATTAAACATAATCTTGTAACTGACAAAAAGATCATAAGGATAATATATACACAGATTAAACATAATCTTGTAACTGACAAAAAGATCATAAGGAAATAAATCAATTTAAGTTGCTGGTCTCAAATAAAAAAAGACCATTCAATTAAACTCAGTAATCTTTTAGTTATGAGTCTATAGTCTAACATCTTTAATTCCATCATGCTTTAATACAGTGGTGCATAAGAAGCCAAGTTCTAGTGATGGTGGAGGGCTGTTAGACTCATGGAGCTCAGCATCCTCGAAGGCCAATATCGTCGTTGCCCAAGATGGCTCCGGCAATTACAAGACCATAAACGAGGCGGTTTCGGCGCTTTCAACAATGGGCAACGGCGGCGAACGAAGGGTTGTGGTGTACGTGAAAGCCGGAGTTTACAACGAGAGAGTTGAAATTGAACGGGGAATGAAGAACGTAATGCTCGTTGGCGATGGAATGGATAGGACTATCATCACCGGCAACCGTAACGTCCAAGACGGCTCCACCACCTTCGGCTCCGCCACCTTTCGTATGAAATCTTTGAACCCAAAATCTATAATGAATATGTGATTGGACATTTATGTTTATATATTATATGTTTAACAGGTCTCTCACATGTGCGAATTGTTTATATTTGATGGCTCTAAGTAACATGTGCTCAGTGTTGCATAAATCCCGCCTAAGCGCTAGCCCTTGGTCGACAGCCTAATGTATCATCATAATACGTGGTCTAGGTGATTGGCCAGCTAGGCGTTGGTCGACCGCCTATTCTAGGCGGGACTAGGCATCTTAAGCACCACCTAGATGCGGACTACTTAGGCCTCCTAGTTGATGGCTAAGTCGCTTATTCAACCGATTAGCTATTGTTCTCATCTTTTTAAAATGAGTTATTTCACTCGGAATAACTCTAAATTGTTTAGGGCATCCAGGCAGGGATTAATTCCAGCCTAGAGTGCTCTTAAGTCCTAAGCGCCCCTGAGGAGCACCTCGAGATTTTTTCAACCATGCATGTCTTAGTCCTAAGTGCCCCCAATGAGGCTTCTTGAGATTTGTTCAATTATGCATGTGTTCCATCCCAACTAAAAGTCTAAATTAGTTATATTACACATTTATATATTATATATTATATGTTATATGTTCAACAACATAATCTATATATCTATATATAGGTGTATCGGGTGACGGGTTTTGGGCAAGAGACGTGACATTTGAGAACACGGCGGGGCCGGAGAAACACCAGGCGGTGGCAGTGGCGGTAGCCTCTGACCAAGCCGTGTTCTACAGATGCAGCATGAAGGGCTACCAAGACACTCTTTATGTACACTCCCTGAGACAATTCTACCGCGACTGCCACATCTACGGCACCATCGACTTCATCTTCGGGAACGCGGCGGCGGTGCTACAAAACTGTAACATTTTCGTGAAAAAACCGATGGCCCACCAATCCAACCTGATAACGGCGCAGGGAAGGGACGACCCGAACGAGAACACGGGGATTTCCATCTTGAACTCTCGGGTGATTCCGACGCCGGAGTTGAGAGGCGCCGGCGGGGTGAAGAGTTTTTTGGGGCGGCCGTGGAGGAAGTATTCGCGGACGGTGTTTATAAAGAGTGACTTGGATGGGTTGATTGATCCGAAAGGGTGGATGGAGTGGAGTGGGGATTTTGCACTGTCGACGCTGTATTATGGGGAGTATATGAACTCCGGCGCCGGAGCTTCGACGGAGAAGAGGGTGAATTGGCCAGGATTGCATTTGTTGAGGCAGGCGGAGGAAGCTAGTCCGTTTTGTGTGAGGAATTTTATCCAGGGAGATTCTTGGATCCCAGAAAGTGGTGTGCCTTTTGGCTCCCAATTATGACATGGATGCTTTTCTTTATACGTTGTTTATTGCCTGTTTCATTTTCCCACTTACCTTTTTGTAATCCCAGCTATGGTATTGTCTAATTTTATAGTACACAAACAACACAATAACACGGAGTAATTACAAAAATGCTACAAGAACCGATCAAGTTCATGTGACAAAAATATTTCCGTTGCCGGGAGTCGAACCCGGGTCTCTCGGGTGAGAGCCGAGTATCCTAACCAACTAGACTACAACGGATTTGGTGTTTGAATTCCTTGTTTAGTATTTCACGTAACAAATTAAAAAGCTGATCTTTTTGCAAAGCAATTCGTTTGGTTGTGTTCTTGCTGTCTGCAAATTTCATGTGTTTGCTTTATGAATGGGATGGAAGTTTTTATTTTGATATGAAATATATGGTTTTAGAAGTATGAATATGACTGAATGTGAATGTAAAGGTGATATTTTGAATTCACTCAATAATGATTCTATTCTAGACATATATATATTTCAAAAATCAATACAATAGCTTATTTCATAGTATGAATATCAGAATATGACTCAATGTAAATGTGATGTTTTGAATTCACTCGACAATAATGATTCTTGACATATATTTCAAAAATTAACACAATAGCTTATTTCATGATAAATATAAACAAATTTATGTTACCATCTCTTATGGCCGTAACAAATCTCTTCAAATTACACTATAAAGTATAATGCCAATTTTCAATACATGAGTTTTCCTTGACACCCAAGACTATACAATCTCTTTAAAATTAAACTATAAAATATAATGCCAGTTTTTCAATACACGAGTTTTTCTCGACACCCAAGACTACACAATCTCTTTAAAATCACACTATAAAGTATAATGCCAGTTTTTCAATACACGAGTTTTCCTCGACACCCAAGACTACACAATCTCTTTAAAATTACACTATAAAGTATAACGCCAGTTTTTCAATACACGAGTTTTCCTCGACACCCAAGACTACACTATAGGCAATGATCCAAAACATATTCATAGAATTCACATGCAGCCAAGGATATGGCAGAAACAGATCTTTGGAAGCAAGGGATAGCTACCAAAATTACCAGCCAGCCCCACCCTGCCCACCAACCTCTGGGGGTTGGTGGATATGAACATGTGTTTGATCATAATACAAAGAATGCACCTACCCCTTAAGATTATGAATTTTCTGGTAAGCTAAATTTCTTTATAATAAAAATTAAGGAAAATTAACAACATCATATTTATATTAGTACCAAAATCTTGATTATTTTTATTGATATCCTTAATAATCCTTACCTACCTTCTCAAACTCCTGTTACAAATATGACTTATTATATTCAACTTTAATTCAAGAAGTTAGTGAGATTGGGACGAGCCCAACCAGAAGTGGGTTGTTGAGAAAGAAAAATTGATCGTGACGACCACTGGGATTGTACTAATACAAGTTCTTGTCGCCACGCCACTCTCCGATTCACCCCTTTCAATCTACCCATTACCAAATTCAATTGAAAGGTCTCGAGCTCTGAGAAGTGGGAGAATATGGCGCAAGTGAACAGCATGATGCAATTGCAGGGTCTGCGTTTGAATCCCAGAAATCTGTCTAAACCTCAAACCCCTCTTTCTTCGCATTCCCTTTTGTTGGGGTCGAGCAGCCTGAAGAATTCATCTGTTTCTGTTAAGTTCTTGAAGAGTAATAAAGATTCGATTTTTACTGCCACCCGGTCGCCGTTACAGGTCCGGGCATCGGTGGCCACCGCCAAAAAGCCATCGAAGGCGCCGGAGGAGATTGTGCTGCAGCCCATCCAAGAGATCTCCGGTACCGTCAAGTTGCCCGGCTCTAAATCCCTCTCCAATCGCATTCTCCTCCTTGCTGCTCTTTCCCAGGTATACAGTTGATCTATGCACGCATAATTTTTGAACTAATCTATATATGATGCCCTTAGGAGGATTCTGAGGTTTCAATTGGGTTGTATTAGTTGAAAGGTTTCAGCTTTATAATACGTAGTAGTAGTTTGAGCAATCACAAAGGGATTTTTGAATCACACTGTAAACATCATAGGATCAGAAATGACTGTTTTTCCTAGGAGTACACAGATTGTTTGATTAGACATAATACACTTACTGTTATTACCTATCAGTGATGATTAAAGGCTATGCTTATTGAACTCAGGGAACAACTGTGGTAGACAATTTACTAAGCAGTGATGATATTCATTATATGCTCGGTGCATTGAGAACGCTTGGTCTTCGAGTTGAAGAAGATAATGCAATCCAGCGAGCAACTGTAGAAGGTTCGGGTGGTCTCTTCCCTGCCAGTAAGGAATCCTCGGATGAAATTCAACTTTTCCTCGGAAATGCTGGAACAGCAATGCGACCATTGACTGCTGCAGTTATTGCTGCCGGTGGAAATGCAAGGTTTTTAAGCATTCTTCCCCTTGTATATTCTTGATCTTGATTGAAGTGATTTAGTGTATAATGTGCTCTAATAGAGTTTTGCATGATTAATTGCTCAAAGAGTTGCTATCGTAAAATTTGGCATTATAATGTGCTCTAATAGAACAATATTCTTCATTAGCATTTGGGTTTATCTGATTGCTAATTCTTTTGTTCTACTTATTGTCATTAGATACGTACTTGATGGCGTTCCTAGGATGAGAGAGAGACCAATTGGTGATCTTGTTGAAGGTCTAAAGCAGCTTGGAGCAGATGTTGATTGTTTCCTTGGGACAAACTGTCCCCCAGTTCGTGTAATTGGAAAGGGTGGCCTTCCAGGAGGAAAGGTGAGACTTATGGTCCATTATAATATAATTTTGGTCTATATAAACAATTTGACTGCATAATCTGTGAATATAATTGTAGCCCAGAACTTGCAAGTTGTCTAATTCCGACTAATCTTATGGCCTTTGTTAACAGGTGAAACTCTCAGGATCAGTTAGCAGCCAATATTTGACTGCTTTGCTTATGGCTGCTCCCCTAGCTTTAGGAGATGTGGAAATTGAAATCGTTGATAAACTAATTTCTGTTCCTTACGTTGAAATGACTATTAAGTTGATGGAGCGGTTTGGGGTCAGTGTAGAGCATAGTGATAGCTGGGACAGGTTCTTGATCCGGGGAGGTCAGAAATATAAGTAAGTTTTGCTTTACTGCTGATAGTTTCAACTTCATTTTTCGAATTTGAAATTTATGGTATACGAAAATTTTCATTAGGTCTCCTGGTAAGGCTTTCGTGGAAGGTGATGCTTCAAGTGCTAGTTATTTCTTAGCCGGTGCAGCTGTTACTGGGGGTACCATCACCGTTGAAGGTTGTGGAACGAGCAGTTTACAGGTATCGCTAACCAATATGATATGATGATATTGAAATGATTTATCATTTATGTACGTTATGCTTTGTTCTCTTTCTATTCTTGAGAGAATTGAAGAACTGAATCACTTTATATTTGTTTTTCTTCTCGTTAAGGGGGATGTTAAGTTCGCTGAGGTTCTCGAGAAGATGGGAGCCGAGGTTTCGTGGACAGAGAACAGTGTTACCGTGAAAGGACCGCCACGTTCACCTTCGGGAAGGAAACACTTACGTGCCGTTGATGTGAACATGAATAAAATGCCAGATGTTGCCATGACTCTTGCTGTAGTTGCGTTATTTGCTGATGGCCCGACAGCCATAAGAGATGGTATGTTTACGCTGTTCTTACTACACTATATACAGTTATCTGCCTAATTCCCGAATTTCATAATCTCGTTTCTTTCACCGTTCATAGTTGCTAGCTGGAGAGTTAAGGAAACCGAGCGGATGATTGCTATATGCACGGAACTTAGAAAGGTAGACTTCCAGTATTACTGATTTTGTTACAATGTAGTATCTGTTCATAACTACTTTCTCAACCTACTGAACCACAAAGAGTCAATACCTTTTATGCGTTCCTTACGTGTGCAATTTGGTTGGAATCCAGCTGGGAGCGACAGTCGAGGAAGGGCCAGACTACTGTATAATCACGCCACCTGAGAAACTAAACGTGACAGAAATTGACACATACGATGATCACAGAATGGCCATGGCGTTCTCTCTTGCTGCTTGTGCCAAGGTACCAGTGACCATTAGAGATCCCGGCTGTACTCGCAAGACTTTCCCAGATTATTTTGAGGTTCTTCAGAAGTTCTCCAAGCATTAAAAAGGTTACCTTTACATCCATTTTGGAAGGTAGAGATCTGTGTTAGTTGAATGAGCTACTCCCAACCACCATGTTCCTCTTAGTTATGGTTGAACCAAATACAAACATGTTAAACATCAAGAATGTGTATTATGTTCTTTATTATTCATGTTCCCATATCTGTTAAAAACTGGTCTGAACAAAGACCATTTTGAATCTCAATATTATATTTGGAGTTATGGTTCTTGATTATACTGATTGAATGGAAAGTTAAATCTTAGTGTAATAGTTTCTCGACTATTGCATTTTTCTACTTTTGGATCTCGAGTTCAAATCAATCTGGTGATAAAACTTACTAATATAGTGCTCGGAGATGGTTCAATTAGGTTTAGCCCGTCACTAGAAACTAACTGGAGAAGTAGCATAAGTCTCTAGTTCATACCTGATTACTCGAGCATAAGTCTCTAATTCATACCTGATTACTCGAGCCTAGTCCATACTCGAGTATTGGTCTCTGGTCTATATTCGACTATCCGAGCATCGGTCTCTAGTCTATACATGACTACTCAAATGGGTTTAGCCCGTCACTAAAAACTAACTGGAAAAGCGGCCTTAGTCTCTGGTCCATACCTGATTACTCGAGCCTAGTCCATACTCGAGCATTAATTTCTGGTCTATATTTGACTACCCGAGCATTGGTCTCTAGTCCATACCTAACTACTCAAGCGAGAAATCACAAATAGTTGATAGACTAAAATCCGAATAGTGGAAGACCAACACTAAATGATATAATGCATGGGATTAAAATGATACAAAAATGTGAATTAAAGCTAGAGTTGACCTCTGCTACATGGATATAATTAATGAATATTTATACAATTTCCCTGTGCCATCATTAAATACCATACATTAATTTGGTTTTTGCTGCTAAACAAACTCCAAAATTTGGGCAGCCATTAAGTAGCCCTTGGATGAAGCTTAATTTGTGCAGAGATAAGATGAAAATGGCAGTTTTTTATTTGATGCTAACTGATTCTTGATCCGCCATTAGTCCACCATTATTCCTTCATTGTTTTGAATTTCAACACCTCTTTCTTCTCCTCCTTCACCACACATTAGACCAGTAGTCCACCCCCCCCAAATCTCTCTCTCTCTCTCTCCAATCACTCATTCCTTAATCAATTGCCAATCTTTCTTCTGTAGAACCAAAGGGGGGAAAGGTAGAAGAATGAATACCTTCCACCATCAATAACCATTTCCTCCAAGAAACCATAAAGATTCCCCAATTGAGGCACCCAGCGTTCATTTTTTTTTTTTTACTTCAATCTGGAAATAGGAACCGAAAGATTGTGGCTTTCCCTCATAATAACCCTACCCAAGTTTCAAGAAAATCTGGGCAAGTTTTGAGATTCGGGAAGAACCAAAAAGATTGTGGCTTTCCCGCATAATAACCCTACCCAAGTTTCAAGAAAATCTGGGCAAGTCTCGAGATTGGATTCTGAATGTCCCAGATGAAGCACATTGACGATATTCCCACATCCCCGGGGAAGTTCAAGATGGAGAAGCCTCCTTATAATAGGCTGAGGCTTCAATCTTCCCTTTCCAGGCTCACCTTGTGGTCTATCGTGTTCTTGGGTGTGATCTACTTGCTGTTCTTCAGATCACCGTCTTCTTCCCCGCCTGCCACGTCAGATCTCTTCCGCCGCTCCCTCAGAACCAGCTCCTACGGCGGCGCAGCTTGGGAGAAGCGAATTAAGGCTTCCGCCAAGGTCAGATCAAGAAACGGCTTCACTGTTTTGGTCACCGGCGCGGCTGGGTTTGTTGGGACCCACGTCTCGGCGGCTCTTAAACGCCGCGGAGACGGCGTCGTAGGGCTTGATTGTTTCAACGATTACTACGATCCCTCATTGAAACGCGCCCGGGAAGAGCTCTTAGAGCGTGCAGGGATTTATATTGTGGAAGGGGACATTAATGATGTTTCTCTCTTGAATAAGCTTTTCGAGATTGTTCAGTTTAGCCACGTTATGCATTTAGCTGCACAGGCGGGTGTGAGATATGCAATGCAAAATCCAGGCTCATATGTGCATAGTAACATTGCTGGGCTTGTTAGTCTCCTAGAGGTCTGCAAGAGTGCTAATCCTCAGCCCTCGATCGTGTGGGCGTCTTCGAGTTCGGTCTATGGATTGAACACTAGGGTTCCCTTTTCAGAATTGGATAGAACAGACCAGCCTGCAAGTCTCTATGCTGCAACTAAGAAGGCGGGCGAGGAAATCGCCCATACGTATAATCATATCTATGGGCTTTCCTTGACTGGATTGCGGTTTTTCACAGTTTATGGACCGTGGGGGAGGCCGGACATGGCTTACTTCTTTTTCACCAAGGATATCCTCAAAGGGAAGTCGATTCCCATATTCGAGGCTCCGAATCATGGCACTGTGGCTCGGGATTTCACCTACATTGACGATATAGTGAAGGGGTGTTTGGCAGCGTTGGATACTGCAGAGAAGAGTACTGGTAGTGGCGGGAAGAAGAGGGGTGCTGCTCAATTGCGTGTGTTCAATCTCGGGAACACATCGCCCGTGCCTGTTTCGGACCTCGTAGGCATTTTGGAGAGATTGTTAAAGGTGAAGGCGAAGAGGCAAATAATGAAGTTGCCTAGGAACGGAGATGTGCAGTTTACACACGCGAATATTAGCTTGGCGCAGAGGGAGCTTGGGTATAAACCGACGACAGATCTTCAGACGGGGTTGAAGAAGTTTGTACATTGGTACCTCAATTACTATGGCGATGGAAAGAAGAGTGCCCAGTGATACATTCTTTTGCAAATGTGGGTAGGACCATTCGATTCTCGTCTCTTTTGATTCTTATCATTGTTTTTGACCTATCCTCGTTACCCTGTTATCTTGCTTAGTATAATATCTGAATGATGCTGTAAAAGCACCGAGCTTGTCTGATCCCATGATGAAGAAAGTTTGTGGATGATACACGGGATGGATAGATATTGTTTTGCTTGCTTGCTGGGCATACGTTATGGTCTGTATCAAATCGAATTCATACCCATTTTTGGTCCTCCTTGGAATGTAATCCTCTTAGCTTTATCATTGTAGAATTCTTTACTAATGGCACAATTGCTTATTGGACATAAATCATCCTTATAAATTCCAAATAAACTAGCACATTATAGTCCATCTATCACTCATGTATTTCCTCAAATTCTGTTATTTTGCTCTTTCAATCCTTCTCAGTGTATTTCCTTTTCCTTGTTACAAAATGCATATTCTTGTAGCATACTTTAAGGAACAGAAAAATGGTACTAGGTAAGGTTGTGAACAGATTATTGCTGTTTCTAGACATCTATTTTGCACAAAAACTCTGATTTTGTTTGGAAGACTTTAGTATTAATACAAGATTGCATTGTGGTTGAATAATGAAATTGCCATTTTAAGTAATTGGAAGGTTTTAGTTTCAAGAATTTGGTCCAAAATGGCAATAGTTGTTGTCAAGTGATAATGCTGAAGTGAAAGGACTAACAAAGACATTTAAGATGAAAAAAACTCAAGACTGGAAGGCCAAAATGGTGCAATAGGTCTTGACAAAACATTTAACAAAGTACAGAACAAGCTACATTCTCGAATCAAATCCAGACATTTTCATAAGATTAGAAATAACATCCAAATGCAAAATTCTTCTCAGGCAACAAGAGTGCTGGCGGTGGTGGATTCGCTGCAAAGCAAAAAAAGAGCGATATTTAGTATCATCCTTTAGTATGTATGCACGCCTAGTTTTCCTAGTATAAATTGGTCGTAGAAACGAGAAAATAAACTTACTACTTCCAGACTGGTGGAAGCTTCTTTGTCTTCTTATAGTAGCGGGCAAGTCTGTGTATTCTGCTCTCAACAAGAATCAATCTGAACTTAGAATCCTTATCCTTTCTGTTCCTCTCCAGATGCTTCCGAATTGCAACAGCTTTCTTGATGAGGTGGTAAAGATCCTCAGGAATCTCAGGAGCCAGTCCTAGCATTAGATTCATCATGATATATACTTAGTCCATAGACATTTCATTTTTATTCGATGACCTCAAGATAGAAAAACACGCACCATGGGCCTTGAGAATCCGCAAGATTTTACTACCAGTCACACTCTTAACCTGAGCAATCCCATGAGAATCACGAAGAATAACACCGATTTGGGAAGGTGTAAGACCCTTCTTTGCAAATTTGCAGATATTGTCCTCAACCTGAAAATTTGGACATTATCAGAAAGCTATTCCTTGCAACTCCATATACTATATATAGACTAAACTCACCAAAGTGTGTAACACTAAGTGCCAAACAAATAAATCTAAAATTACAGCAAGGTAAATGTAACTAATCGCAGTGCACCGAAACAATTAGAGCAAAAATCAAAGCCAGAGTTAAGAGAGAGCATTAAAGCACACTAAGAATAGATAAAAATAGCAAAACAGAAAATATTCCAAATGGTGTTATTGACCTACAAATCAGCCTAATTTGTTAACCATATCATAAAAATCATTGCTTTTGGATTGAATACATGTTGCCCAGTTCACATGGAATATAATTATATAACCTCAAAAAATTGAATTCCCAAGCTTATATAACATGCACAGTACAAGTCCTGCCCTATTCCAGATATAAAGCCTAATGCACAATTCTTTATCCCCACATCTATGAAAAGGTTACAACTTTACTCTAAAGAAACACTCATTGATTTATATCCTGATTTCTATGCGACTATTTTCTCACATTCTACACTATGAAACAAATCAATTATATAAATTTACAAAAAAAAAAAAAAAAAAAAAAAAAAAAAAAAA
>NC_044926.1:332224-484540 GCF_003576645.1 Ipomoea triloba | reverse complement strand
AAAAAAAAAAAAAAAAAAAAAAAGAGAAGCAAAATTCTTACATCCTGGGAAGAGATCTTCAACCAACTGGGCGGAGACCTCTTGTATGGAATTGCTGAAGAAGAAATACCCTTACTGTGCACCCAAAATATTCACATTAAGAAGGAAAAAAAGATAAATTGTTAAACCTTCATGTATAGAGAATAGAATAGAGAGCTGACCCTCGACTGTGCATACGACCCATGGTGGCTGTTGGGGACTTCTGATCACGTAGCTGCGGCGGCGACTCCTCTGAGCAAGCTTGGATCAGAGCAAACCCTAGAATAGCAGACGGAGGAGAGATTTGGGGATTTATATGTAAGCCATTTATTTGCATTCTAGCCCCTGGGTTTTGTTTTAATTCTATTTTTGGCAGTTCAATAGCCTTTTGATTCCACTTTTAGCCCTTAAACTTCACAAATGACAGGATTTGATCCTTCAAGATTAAACTAAATAATTAAATGAATGAATATTCTCTAAAAAAATTAAATGAATGAATGGTGCTTGCATTGATATTTAATAATTTTTTCTATTTCTAATAAGGTAAGAATTGTAAATACTATATGAAGGTGGTGTTTGATTCAAAGAATAAATATAAAGGAAATATAATATAATTCCAACACTAATGGAATAAGAAATGAATATAATATAAATATTATTATATTATTTGGTTCGCAAGGTGAACATAGAATTATAAGATAAATCATATTATTGTGTTTGGTTGGATCAATGAATAGAAAAGGAACACCATTTAAAAAAAATAAATATCACTTTATTAATTAAAATACCCTTATTCAAAACAAAATGCATACAACTATATACATACTCGCACACACATATAATAGAACGCACATAAGTGTAGAATTAACGCACCTAACGTTAAACATTAAAATTGGCGCACCTTAAGTTTTAATAACTGATGCACCTTAAGCATACAACTCACGTACCTTAAGAACACAAATCACACAGATAAAGCTTTAGATTGACGCACCTTAAGTTTCAACAACTGACGCACTTTAAGCACACAAACCACGCACCATAAGAAGGCAAACCATACACCTTAAGGAGTAAAACAATGCACCTAAAGTTTTAGATCGATGCACCTTAAGTTTCAACAAAAACGCACATTAAATTCTCAACTGAATAACTAACGCACCTTAAGAAAAGAAACCACGCACATTAAGAAGAAAAATCACGCACCTTAAGTTTGACCTAAACGCAAAAAGACCAAAATGCCACCGCGTTATTTTTTTAATATGTGTCAATCTTGACGATTATTTTAGCGAGATCAATGTGAGACAGTGGCAACGCGCAAAAGGGAGCCTCTATGCTATGAAATTCAATATGCATCTTAAAAGGTTCTTGTATA
Organism: Ipomoea triloba; assembly: GCF_003576645.1. Lineage (NCBI taxonomy): Eukaryota > Viridiplantae > Streptophyta > Magnoliopsida > Solanales > Convolvulaceae > Ipomoea > Ipomoea triloba. The sequence goes on along the minus strand of NC_044926.1, from coordinate 483,153 downwards.
TATATTGGTACAAACCACTTCCCAAACCAATGTGGGATAATGGCTACTTTAAAGTCTTTCCACCTTCATTTTCCAACTCAAATGGGTTTACTTTAAAGTACATTATTCTAACTCATAAAATACATCTTAAAAAAAAAAAACTCATAAAATACATTATCTTATCTCAAAATGTTCATTATTCTAATACGTGCACAAAATAAGAAATTTTTTAAAATCAAAACAACATCATTTTAGACCGTAGTCCACACAATAATTTGTTCGTGCATGAGTNAAAAAAAAAAAAAAAAAAAAAAAAGAGAAGCAAAATTCTTACATCCTGGGAAGAGATCTTCAACCAACTGGGCGGAGACCTCTTGTATGGAATTGCTGAAGAAGAAATACCCTTACTGTGCACCCAAAATATTCACATTAAGAAGGAAAAAAAGATAAATTGTTAAACCTTCATGTATAGAGAATAGAATAGAGAGCTGACCCTCGACTGTGCATACGACCCATGGTGGCTGTTGGGGACTTCTGATCACGTAGCTGCGGCGGCGACTCCTCTGAGCAAGCTTGGATCAGAGCAAACCCTAGAATAGCAGACGGAGGAGAGATTTGGGGATTTATATGTAAGCCATTTATTTGCATTCTAGCCCCTGGGTTTTGTTTTAATTCTATTTTTGGCAGTTCAATAGCCTTTTGATTCCACTTTTAGCCCTTAAACTTCACAAATGACAGGATTTGATCCTTCAAGATTAAACTAAATAATTAAATGAATGAATATTCTCTAAAAAAATTAAATGAATGAATGGTGCTTGCATTGATATTTAATAATTTTTTCTATTTCTAATAAGGTAAGAATTGTAAATACTATATGAAGGTGGTGTTTGATTCAAAGAATAAATATAAAGGAAATATAATATAATTCCAACACTAATGGAATAAGAAATGAATATAATATAAATATTATTATATTATTTGGTTCGCAAGGTGAACATAGAATTATAAGATAAATCATATTATTGTGTTTGGTTGGATCAATGAATAGAAAAGGAACACCATTTAAAAAAAATAAATATCACTTTATTAATTAAAATACCCTTATTCAAAACAAAATGCATACAACTATATACATACTCGCACACACATATAATAGAACGCACATAAGTGTAGAATTAACGCACCTAACGTTAAACATTAAAATTGGCGCACCTTAAGTTTTAATAACTGATGCACCTTAAGCATACAACTCACGTACCTTAAGAACACAAATCACACAGATAAAGCTTTAGATTGACGCACCTTAAGTTTCAACAACTGACGCACTTTAAGCACACAAACCACGCACCATAAGAAGGCAAACCATACACCTTAAGGAGTAAAACAATGCACCTAAAGTTTTAGATCGATGCACCTTAAGTTTCAACAAAAACGCACATTAAATTCTCAACTGAATAACTAACGCACCTTAAGAAAAGAAACCACGCACATTAAGAAGAAAAATCACGCACCTTAAGTTTGACCTAAACGCAAAAAGACCAAAATGCCACCGCGTTATTTTTTTAATATGTGTCAATCTTGACGATTATTTTAGCGAGATCAATGTGAGACAGTGGCAACGCGCAAAAGGGAGCCTCTATGCTATGAAATTCAATATGCATCTTAAAAGGTTCTTGTATATATATTGGTACAAACCACTTCCCAAACCAATGTGGGATAATGGCTACTTTAAAGTCTTTCCACCTTCATTTTCCAACTCAAATGGGTTTACTTTAAAGTACATTATTCTAACTCATAAAATACATCTTAAAAAAAAAAAACTCATAAAATACATTATCTTATCTCAAAATGTTCATTATTCTAATACGTGCACAAAATAAGAAATTTTTTAAAATCAAAACAACATCATTTTAGACCGTAGTCCACACAATAATTTGTTCGTGCATGAGTATGCTTGAGAGTATAATTATGAAATGGCACGAATGCACAATAATATTCACAAGTATATTGTGAATAAATAATTTAATTTCAATACTATTGAGGGAGATTAATTCTCTCCCTAAGTTGGAGATCATGCCAAAACAAGCAAAAACCATCTAAAAAATGTAAGAGCGAGCAATCACATTTGTAAATTTTTGAGAGGTTTTTAATAAAAATTAAGGAGAGGTTTTTTCACAAATGGGAAGGCTAATTATTTTAAAAAGGTTTTTAGGTTATTATTACTGAAAAACAAGTTTTTGTGGGTCCCATGTTTGGAAAGAATTACGCACAAGACACGCATTGGACACACCCCTTTTTTATGCTTTTATCATATTGTTTTTTGCTTTTCTTTTTTGTTAGATTTTTGTTCTTCTTTTTCCCTCTTCCCTCTTCCTTCTCTCCCTTACTTGAACCTGCAAAAACTAAGAAAAATTTAAGACTAATGAGGTTATTCTAATATGCTAATATTTATATACACATATTTTGTAATGTACTTTAACTATAAGCGACGGAGGGATGGGAAGTGGTCTGACATTGTAGGGTAGAGTCTGCAACTTTATGTCTCAATAGCCACGGTCTCTACCTGCTTTACTCATCTAGCTTTTCAGGTGGCGCGTGTAGACGTTGTTAGTTTTTCTTGAACCCCAATGAGTTAGGTCGTCGAAAACCTTAGACCTTAGTCATGATGAACAACACAAGAGTTGATAATATTTGAATTATTGGACCATCTCGTGTACCATTGTCTCAACACTTTCCAAATTTAGATGAACATTTATTGCGATAACTTCTTTAGTATTGCTTTATTTATTTATTTTTCAACCTTTTAATCAGTCACTTAGCACATGTTTACATGTGCTTAGCTCCTTAATAAGCATTACGCATCGAAATAAATAAATAATGACAATACTAATGAAACTCCAATACGTACTAAAGGAAAAATAAACAAATCGGGACAACTCTAGTTGAGTTGATCGGACAATTTGTTTGATAATTGAATTTCTCAGTTTGATCCTTTGTCAAATAAAGTCGATCGCAAAATTAGTTTCACTTAAAGCACACCGTTAGATACCGGTTATAAATTTTTTCATAAGTCAAAGGAAAAAAGAAACAAACATGGAGAGCACACCAATTTTCATATATAATAACCACAACTTGACAATATTATAGTTATTGTCGAATTATTAAACACTGGTGGCATCGATTTATCAAAGATGCTTATTGAATACTTAAAAAAGTTAAAACATCAACAAACTTTAGTACTTTTACTCACTTTATTTCTACTAAATTTTATATAAAATTAAAGATTTTCATAAGATATCCATCGCTTGAACATAACTTGAGATTCAAAAGGACGATAGTCGGGTGCAACATGACCTCCTCCCTGTAGCGTAAGAGTTGCAACAAACATTATATTGTTGTAATCATACTTCCAAGTTCCAAAACAAAATAATTATAGATATAAAACAATAATAAAGTATAGCAAATAATTTACCTTCACAGTAACGAATGTCATGTTATTAGCATATGTCGTTGTATACCTAAAGAGCATCATCAAGACATTGAAAAGTTAAAACTTAGTTTTTGTATACATTGCCAAAAGAAAAAAGTTTGGAATTATTTATATTGAAGTGAATTTTAACCTAAACTAAAAATTTAATTTGTTGTATGTATCAATACAGGTTTATGTATGTGTGGCCTTGATCAGCTAAACATACATATAATCTTTTTAAGATTCAAATTTATTTCATTTTTTGCATTATATTATATTACATTAAATAAATTTAGATCTTTTAAACTAATCTATTAATTGGGGTACTATGAAACAAAATATTAGTTTGCTCTAATTTTATATGGGCGTAAATGAACTTACCCTGCAACTTGACCTTCAATCATCCATGACCTCCAGTCATCAATAATGGAATAATTTAGCAATTTTATCCACGCTTCATTTGAAAGACATGTGCTCATCATTTCGTGATCACCACTACACATTTTAAATATAGTACACAAAAAAGTCATTTCTTGTATAGAAGATTTTATCATATTATTTATATGTATATAAGGTAACTAAAAATAATACTATATATCATAATAAAGAAATTAATGTCCTGACCTGTAGATAAGAGATCTATACCCTTTTTTGCTAAGTCTCATATGATATGGTATAGCGTTACCGATTGACGATGTGTATGGTACACTGTCACTGCAAAGTTCCCATTTTTCCTTAGTCCCCTGCAAGAGATATAACTTATGCTCATCAAACATATAATAAATAAATGATTTCACAATTACCTTATTAATCTTTTAATTGAGATAAAACACATAATTCAATTTGATATTATAGCTTGTTACCCAATAAAAAAGATACTATGTACACCTAAATATATATAATGTTGATATATGTGTCAAGAACATAATGAATGAATCCTTAACATGCACTAATTAATTTAACCAATGTATGTGTACCTGTCGAACATGAAGGGCCATTTGAACATGATAATCATTGGCCCAATACGGGGTAAGTTCGCTCCATTCATCCTACATTGCAACACAATAGCCTAGCTTGATTCACTAACTAGTATATACATATATTATTTGAAACTCATAGGTAGAGTCATAGAGTGATATCTTACTCGACATTGCAATCCACAAAGAAAAAATGGATCAATCTTCAATTTTGTGTACAAGTCATGATGAAGAGGCTTTTGTACCGGCAACTTAATGAGAGATGACATTGTAGAATCAGAACCAGACAAACAAATAGGCTCCAAAATATGTTTGTGATTTATACTCTCGGTCAACTGCAGAAACAAGCATGATTATTGCATGCAAGATATATTAATAACTTTTGAAGTTTTTAAAAATTGTTACTTTTGGTTAGATCTGACCTGATTAAAAGTTTGAAGATCTCGTTGACAATGTAAACTAGTAGAATTGGTATTCATATAATCTTCCTTGCAATTTTTTTTGAGTGACTGTTTCAGAAGAATACTTGTAAATATCATACACACACGTACACATATATATAATAGAGAATTATAAGAGGTCGATTAATACAAGAAGAAAATGAATGTATACACATTTTTGAGTTTGTATTGGGGATAATGGAGCTACGATATTGTTCACATTCATAGTGTCCCCATTGCAATTAGTACCATTTTTAGAACTTTTTAAATTGTACTCGTTTTAAGATTTGAGATTTTTCTAAAATTATATATGAATAGAGTTTAGGGAGCTCATATAGTTGGTTGGTAATGAGCCCCATTCCATATGTAATGCATATATATATATATATATATATATATATATATATATATATAAAGTAAATGTAAATTTTTTTTAGGTTTGTACCGAGAAAAATGGAGCTACAATATTGTCCCCATAACAATTAATACAATTCTCAAAACTTTTTAAGCCATACTTGTTCTAAGAGATACCCATGTTATGAGGTAAAGATTTTCGTAAAAATTAAATATAAAGAGTGTTTATGCACCTCATATAGTTGATCGGTAATGAGTCCCATTCCATGAGCAAATGGAACTCTATAGTTATCTTGAGCTTCAAACGCTCTTGGACTACCAAGTATGTATCCCTGCAATTGCGTATACAGTACATAATAAAAAAAAAATATTAGGCAGTCAATTTATAATTGAGAATACATTGTGCATTGAATAAATTGGGCCCGTTTATATGTAATAATATAATAACTATATATGTTTTTAAGGCATAAAAGAGAATAATCATATTATAGGATGGAAACAAGCATTATTTCACAAACTAACCAACCTGAAGTTGAATCAATGGCTTAACTCCGCTTTCAATTCCTACATTTTAACATAAACTAAAAGTATTAGTTGTATAAGCTCAAAAGAGGTTTATTCGTTTTGATCTCCGGTATATAATAGTATTTTAATCATCAACTTAACCACATGGTATACCTTATTTTTTACAAATTGATCAATATGAGCTTTACATCTGTACAAATTCAATAGATTTGATTACATTTTTGTTTAAATGCAATGTTATTTTCGTAATTATCATCAATTTCACTATACAAACTTGAACACTTAAGTATGCAAATTTGGTAAGTTTTATAACATCAACGAAAAAGTGAAATTTTAAATCAAAACTTTTAAATGCTAGACCTTAAGCAATAAAAAGTGAACCACTAAACCAAATTAAAAAAAAAAACTCAATCATAAACTCTAATATCGAAACCCTAAGTGCAATGAACTTTGGCAATTTTTGCAAGTGCAATATTTTAATATTAAATATGCAAAATGTTAATACAAAATGTGCAAACTTGAAAAAGTCTGCGAATTGCATATTTTGGTGTTCAAGTTTGCATAGTAAAATTTGTGATAATTACGAAAATGCTACCGCATTTTTTTTTAAATTTAGTTATCCGTCCGATTTTTCCAGATGTAAAGCTGATTGATTCTTATTTCTCTCCTAAGAACTTGTTCTCATTTGATTCAATATATATGCATACCCATACATACATACATAATATATATATACATGAAAATAAAACAACTTACCATTTGATATCATTTCAGTAATTATTGGAACTATAAGGCCGGCATATGAGTGACCGGCAACATAAAAAGGATTTGAGAGGAATTCCGGATGATCAATTAGCCACTGCAAATGCAATTTGAATTGACTTCTAAATATTAGCATACAACACTATCATGCCATGCCTATAAAATATCACTTATGTTAAAATTAAATTAGTATATGACAATACCAAGTCAATTGGGATCAATTGACCTACCTTTTGAAGAAATTCATATGCATTGCTAGCTGCCGACAAATCACTGTTTTGAACACTCTTTGTAGCATATGAAAATCCAGTTCCAGCCGGTGAATCCAAGAAAATAATGCTAGCAAACTAAACATTTATTACCACATGCAACGTTATATTAAGTCTCATGATAGAGGCATATGTACTTTTCCCAAGCACACAACATATATAGCCATATATGAATTATATATTTGACCTTTGTCCATGAATAGGGAAATGGTCGCAGCCTGGGCAAACTCCCATTATACTCCACTGGTTCTACAAGCAATGGCCCTGCATAATTTGGCCTCGTTAATTATAGTAGTCATTAATTAGTAATTGATGTTAATAAAATTGTTTAACGCATTTTACGTATGCTTCCGTTGTAATGTTTGTTACACAAAAAAAAATGTAACTATATAAGAATGAGTTTTACCTAATATATACTTTAAATATATATATGGGTTTTTCTTGTTAGAAAAAAAAAAGGATTATATTATATAATATGTATACCAATTTGTTGAAAGATTGTACGCAATGCTGAGCATGTTTTGCCTCCAGTAATCCAAAGAATGAGAGGGTCTTCTTGGGGATTTGAATCTGACTTTACGAAATAATAGAAAAGTTGTATTTCTTCATTTTGTACTCCAATGTACCTGCCATTAGCCCATTACATCGGAAACTAACTAATTTAGAATTATAAGTTTTTAAGATTGATTATAATATAAATTGTAAGGTGGATTTTAGTCTAAAAATTAGTTGCACTATTAAGTGAAAATGATTGCATTTTTAAGTGATTTTACTTGCACTTTTTACTTGCGCACACCAGTTATTTGCAATTTTAACATATGTTACTTGCACCAAAGTTTGAGTTATTTATGAAAATACCACTGTATCTTTTTTTTAAATACATCTTATCCATTAAACTTGGACACGTGGACGGTTGTGATTAGTTGTCAGTTCTTTCCTGGGCATTCGTTCTCACCTGGGCGGGCCCCCTAATTGTTTCTTGTGATAATTGTTGAGTAATTTGATCCGTCTATCTAGTATGATCAATGGCTAAAAAATGATGTGGTCAAATTTATAAATATTAGTATAAGTTCGGGAATTGAATCAACTTAGGGTTTCCATGCATCTATTTCTTTAATGTAACAAAACTAATTAAATCAAATCTGTTCTTTTTGCAAACTAGCACCAGTAATCTAATTGCACATGAAACACTACCAACAAAAAAAAAAACGGATAAGCATGCAAGACGAAGATAATGACAAACCTACCCAAAACCGAATTAACTAACTTAGAGTAATTTTACCCAAAAGTAGTACCTACTATCTAATACCATACCAACTACAATAAATATTTAGACAATTTTTTTTGAAAAGTGCAAATCGAACATTAATTTTAATTACAACTATAATAAACTTCTCCTATATAATCTTGCATTGAAATATTTTAATTTAAATTATTATTTATTTAAATATAAATATTGAGCATTTCTCCTATATAATGCAATGCATGTGTGCATGTAAAACTAGTATACTTACTAGCTAATAAAAAGGAATAAGATTACTAATAAGCCAATAAAAAAACTGTTTAGAAGCTGCATAAAAGTATAGTAATACTACAAGTTTATAAACTCATATATATATATATATATATATAAACATATTCAATTGATATTATTTGATTATTAACTAAATTCATTATATTTTTGAACATCAAGTTATTAGAAGAGAAAGATGGAAGGAGATGAGATGAACCCAGTTTGGAGTTGAAATGGAAGAGGTCCATCAAAGCCCGGAAGAAAGTTGACAGGCAAACCACATGCGGCTTCTACTGCATGTTTATGGCAGCTCTCCAGCTTCAACAACACCACAATAAGCACAAGGAAGACGCAAAACCTGCAATAATAATGGCGTTGCATGTTTTCTTTCATTTACAGTTATTAGTTGCGCGCTGATATGATATATATATATATATATATGGGTATATGTGTGTATATATATGGATGGAAAGAAGAACAGGAGGATGAAGAATGGGGAATTATTGAAGAATATAATCAATATTATATTGAATGTTGACGGGTTGTTGGATTACTTAAGATTGATGTGTACTTGCACCATCGAGTCAGAGCAGCGAATTAATGCATTGATGTAAAGCCTAGCTTGTATTGCCATATTAGGGAATAGGGATGTAACATTATCTATATCCGGCCTGCAACTTTGTGGTCCATAATAATCATTCTACATTTTTTTCTGTTATTTAAAGTTCAATGTCTATGGTTCATGAGTCACACTTGCATTGGCTGAGACTGTCTCATGAAAATGTAATACGGAAAAACGTAATACTCATGAAAATGTAATACGGAAAAACGTAATACTCATTAGAAATGTAATATTTGATACTTAAGGAAAAACGTAATACTTTTGATAACAAATATAATACTTTTACATTTTAATGTAAAAGTATTATTTTTTTTAATCAAAAGTATTATAATTTCTCTTATAAGTAATTAATAAAGTATATACGCAAGTCGATCAGTAAAATTTGGTATAAATAGTTTATTAATGTGGGTGGGATACAAACGGGCTATATTCTAACCCGGGACCACGGGATACAAACGGGCTATACTTAGCTATTTGATAATAAAAATAGTCAAAAGTCATTTTCATAGCATTAAATGCGGTATATATAGGGTACCAGGGGACATGTACTGGTTCTTCGGCATGGTGGGCGTGTGGCAGTGCACGGGTCTAAGTGAAGGCCCACTACGAGCTGGCCAAATGTTAAGAGATTACAGGTAGCATTCCCAAGGGTAAAGCTCAGGATACGGAGGCCGAACCGGTCAAGCCGAGCCCGATACTTGTCATGGTAACCTTGTCGAGCTTTATTGACCAATGGACCAGAATGAACGGATGGGTCGAGATCCGACCCGATATGGAACAATGGGTTAATGTCCGTTCATTATACGAAGGAGGTAGCCCGGACAATATTTCCTATCAGTAATGTTGGCAAGTGTTTGTTACTTATAAAGAAAAATATAATACATATGAGGAAAAATGTAATACTTTTAAATCAAATTGTAAAAGTATTACATATTTCTTCAAAAGTATCACATTTTCTCATGTAAGTGATAAATATTTTATTTCCAATTTAGTATTAGATTTTCCAGCGTAAGTATTATATTTCATCTTGGCCCGAGATGGGAAAGAATATGTGAGACAATCTCACACAAATTTTTGTCATCGTTCGTAAACCATAGTACATTAGTATATGCAAGTAGTAGCTAGGGCTCATAAACATATTTTATGGCATCTACTAACTTAACGGTGCTTCAATATTTTTGTTGGTGGTAACTTCTCGTTTATTATTTTAATAATTAATAACATTTTTTTTGAAGAAATACTTGATAACATTTATTTCATGAATAAATAATTGTTCAATGAGACAAATAGTAATAAAATTATAAAGAGAAAAAGATTATATAAATTATCAATAAATCATGACAAAAAAAATGAAATGTAAAATCGAAAAGCATTTATTAGCATTTAATAACAGCAACAACTTATAGAGGGAAAGAAAAAGAAAATCGTCTCTGATTTTCTGAATGTCATCTTCTGCTTATTAATTGATTTAATTCTATCCCCACGTCTCTTATCCTCATGTCGTTTTTGCAACGTGGCACAATTCTCTTCCTCTCTTTTGAAAATTGTTAGTCACCCCAACATTTTGTAAAATACGTACAAGTAATAAAAAGCATGAATGTAAGACTAAACATTGGCCACTAAAATATAAACAAATTAAATTATATTTGACATAGGCACAATCACACATAAGTACTACCAGACTAATCAAATTTTGGTTCAAATGAAAGAATGATTAAGACAAATTTTTATAAGACTTAATCATTCAACATTAGTGTTATATTAGCGGCTCATTTATCAATTGTCAAAAACCATTTAAGTGGTGTTTGGTTAAAATATTGAAATCAGATTGGTAATTGGAATCAAATATTTGTTAATGATAATGAATTTAAGTCTGAGTATTTTTGTTTGGTAGTGCATAATTTTGATCTTCAAGCACATATCTTTATGCCTTAAGTTCACAATTTTGGTCTTGAAATGTATATTTTTGTGCCTTCAAGTGCACATTTTTGTATACAAATTTTATTTTAAGAGTCACTGATCACATTTTTTCGCACTTTTGCATGGGAACTCCCTTTCGCACTTGATCCTAAGTGTGTGTGTGTATATATATAAACAATAATATTTTTATTTTTTTATTTTGTTTTTTTCATTTTTTCCTTGCTCATTTTTGATTCCACGGTTTAAAAAAAGGGAAGATAAGGGTAATATATTTTATGATTATTAAATAATTTCAATCCAATGAACATGTTTGTGAGTATAATTATGTAAGTGGCGCAAATGCAAAATAATATTCACAAGTATATTGTGAATAAATAATTTAATTTCACTACTATTGTGGGAGATTAATTCTCTCCCTAAGTTGGAGATCTCATGTCAAAATGAAGCTAAAGCCATTTAAAACATGTAAGGGCAATCACATTTGTGAATTTTTAAGATGTTTTTAATAAAAATTAAGGAGAGATCAGATTTCTTCACAAATGGGAAAGCTGTTATTTATTTATTTTTTATTACTGTAAAAACAAGTTTTTGTAGGTCCATGTTCGGAAAGAATTACTCGCAAGACACACAGATTTTTTTATAATGCTTTTTTTGTACTTCTTTAATTTTAACCCTAGCCGGCAAAGAACCACAAGGAGGTAAACCAGCATAGGTTACTCATAGCTGACCGACTTAAACTCAAGGGTTTGAGGATCGAACCTCCAACCTCTTGGTTGTAGGTAGAGCACTCTTACCACCTAGGCTGTCCCTACAGACAAATTTTTGTTCTTCTTTTTCCCTCTTCCCTCCTCCTTCTCTCCCCTACTTAGACCTGCAAAAACTTAGACTAATAAGGTTGCTCTAATATGCTAATATTTATACACACATATTTTCTAATGTACTTTAACTACAAGCGATGGAAGGATGGGAAGTGATCTAACATTGTAGGGTATGAATTTGCAACTTTATGTCTCAATGCCCACGGTCTCTACTTGCTCTACTCATCTATCTAGCTTTTTTGGTGACGTGTGTAGACGTCGTTAGTTTTTTATTTTTACTTTTTTTTATCCTCAATGAGTTAGGTTGTTGAAAACCTTAGACCTTAGTCATGAACAACACAAGAGTTGATAATATTTGAATTATTCGACCATCCCGTGTACCATAGTCTCAACACTTCCCAAATTTAGATGAGCTTTTACTGCAATAGCTTCTTAAGTATTGCTTTATTTATTTATTTATTTTCCAACCTTTTAATCAGCCATTTAGCAAATGTTTACGTGTGCTTTGTGCCTTAATAAGCATTAAACATGGAACTATTTCTCATTAAATAAATAAATAATGACAATACTAATGATACTCTCATACGTACTAAAGGAAAAAAAAAAACAAATTGGGACAACTTTAGTTGAGTTGATTGGACAATTTGTTTGATAATCATATGATTTAAATTTCAACTCTTTATATATAGAAGTTGCATATTGGTTTTCTTGATTTGATCCTTTGTCAAATAAAGTTGATCGCAAAATTAGTTTCACTTAAAGTACACCATTAGATACCGGCTATAAATTTTTTTCATAAATCAACGGGAAAAAGAAACAAACATGGGGCAACACACCAATTTTCATATATAATAACCACAACTTGACAATATTATACGGAGTAGTTTTTGTCAAATTATTAAACACTAGTGACATCGATTTATCAAAGATGCTTATTGAATACTTAAAAAAGTTAAAACATCAACAAAGTTTAGTAGTTTTACTCACTTTATTTCTACTAAATTTTATACAAAATTAAAGATTTTCATAAGATATCCATCGCTCGAACATAACTTGAGATTCAAAAGGACGATAGTCGGGTGGAGCATGACCTCCTCCCTGTAACATAACAGTTGCAAAAAACATTATATTGTTTTAATCATACTTCCAAAACAAAATAATTATAGATATAAAACAATAATGAAGTATAGCAAATAATTTACCTTCACAGTAACGAATGTCATCTTATTAGCGTATGTCGTTGTATACCTAAAGAGCATCATCATGACATTGAAAAGTTAAAACTTAGTTTTCGTATATATAGCCAAAAGAAAAAAGTTTGGAATTATATATATATTTATATTAAAGTGAATTTTAACCTAAACTAAAAAATTAATTTGTTGTATGTATCAATACACGTTTATGTATGTGTGGCCTTGATAAGCTAAGCATACATATGATCTTTTTAAGATTCAAATTTATTGTATTTTTTTGCATTAAATAAATTTAGATCTTTTAACTAATCTATTAATTGGAGTACTATGAAACAATATATATATATATATATATATATATATATATATATATATATATATATATATATATATATATATATATATTGAAAATGATGAAACAAAATATTAATTTGTTCTAATTTTATATAAACATGAATGAACTTACCCTGCAACTTGACCTTTAACCATCCATGACCTCCAGTCATCAATAATGGAATAATTTAGCGATTTTATCCACGCTTCATTTGAAAGACATGTGCTCAACATTTCGTGATCACCACTACACATTTTAAATATAATACACAAAAAGTCATTTCTTATAAAGGAGATTTTATCATATTATTTATATGTATATAAGGTAACTAAAAATAATACTATATAGCGTAAAGGAATCAATGGCCTGACCTGTAGATAAGAGATCTATACCCTTTTTTGCTAAGGTTCATATGATATGGTATGACGTTATCGATTGACGATGTGTATGGTACACTGTTACTGCAAAGTTCCCATTTTTCCTTAGTCCCCTACAAGAGATATAACTTATGCTCATCAAGCATATAATAACTAAATGATTTAACAATTACCTTATTAATCTTTCAATTAAAATAAAACACATAATTCAATTTGATATTATAGCTTGTCACCCAAAGAGACTATGTCCACCTAAATATATATAGGGTCACACTTGTGTGAGACCGTCTCACGGATCCCTAACCATGAGACGGGTCGGGTCGGGTCAAGATGCAAGTGTCATACTTATATGTGCAAATGTCATACTTATATGCTCAAATATAACACTAATCAAGAATACAATTTTTGTTACTTATAAGAGAAAAGGTAATACATTTTTCATAATAAGTAATGTTGACAAGTGCTCCTTACTTACAAGGGCAAATATAATACTTTTGAGGAAAAATGTAATACTTTTAAATCGAAATGTAAAAGTATTGTATTTTCTCTTAAAAGTATTACATTTACCCTTATAAGTAACAAAAATTTTATTCNTGCTCATCAAGCATATAATAACTAAATGATTTAACAATTACCTTATTAATCTTTCAATTAAAATAAAACACATAATTCAATTTGATATTATAGCTTGTCACCCAAAGAGACTATGTCCACCTAAATATATATAGGGTCACACTTGTGTGAGACCGTCTCACGGATCCCTAACCATGAGACGGTCTCACACAAATTTTTGCCATATATATAATGTTGATATATACCTCAAGAATATAATGAGTGAATCCTTAACATGCACTAATTAATTTAACNACCTAAATATATATAGGGTCACACTTGTGTGAGACCGTCTCATGGTGAGACGGTCTCACACAAATTTTTGCCATATATATAATGTTGATATATACCTCAAGAATATAATGAGTGAATCCTTAACATGCACTANGAGGAAAAATGTAATACTTTTAAATCGAAATGTAAAAGTATTGTATTTTCTGTTAAAAGTATTACATTTACCCTTATAAGTAACAAAAATTTTATTCTTGATTAGTATTACATTTGAGCATATAAGTATGACATTCGTTCATATAAGTGTCACACTTGCATCTTGACCCGACCCGACCCGTCTCATGGTGAGACGGTCTCACACAAATTTTTGCCATATATATAATGTTGATATATACCTCAAGAATATAATGAGTGAATCCTTAACATGCACTATATACCTCAAGAATATAATGAGTGAATCCTTAACATGCACTAATTAATTTAAGAATATAATGAGTGAATCCTTAACATGCACTAATTAATTTAACCAATTTATGTATACCTGTCGAACATGAAGGGCCATTTGAACATGATAATCATTGGCCCAATACGGGGTAAGTTCGCTCCATTCATCCTACATTGCAACACAATACCCTAGCTTGATTCACTAACTAGTATATACATATATTATTTGAAACTCATAGGTAGAGTTATAGAGTGAGGTCTTACTCGACATTGCAATCCAGAAAGAAAAAATGGATCAATCTTCAGTTTTGTGTACAAGTCATGATAAAGAGGCTTTTGTATCGGCAACTTAATGAGAGATGACATTGTAGAATCAGAATCAGACAAACAAATAGGCTCCAAAATATGTTTCTTATTTATACTCTCGGTCAGCTGTAGAAATAAGCATTATTATTGCATGAAGGATATATTAATAACTTTTGAATTTTTTTAAAAAATGTTACTTTTGTTTAGATCTGACCTGATTAAAAGTTTGAAGATCTCGTTGACAATGCAAACTAGTCAAATTGGTATTCGTATAATCTCCTTTGCAATTCTCTTTGAGTGACTGTTTCAGAAGAATACTTGTAAACATCATATATATATATATATATATATATATATATAGAGAGAGAGAGAGAGAGAGAGAGAGAGAGAGAGAGAGAGAGAGAGAGAGAGAGAGAGAATGAGAATTATAAGAGTTGGATTAATACAACAAGAAAATGAATGTAATACATTTTTGAGTTTGTATTGGGGATAATGGAGCTACAATATTGTTCACATTGATAGGGCATGTCCCCACTGCAATTAGTACTATTTTCAAAACTTTTTAAATTGTACTCGTTCTAAAAAGTGAGATTTTTCTAAAGTTATATAGAGTTATTTCTTAAAATGGTCCATCGATTATTGCTCATTCACAATTTTGCATTTCGACTTTCAATTGCATTAAATGCGGTCTCTCGACTTTCAAAAACTCACCAAATTCAGTCATTCGTTACATATTCTGTCTATTCAGTGTTAAAATGAAGGGTATTTTCGTCCGTTTACCTATTGTACGCCTAGTATACATTGAGAAATAGTCGAGAGATCATTTTAGAAAAAATTCTTTTATTTATTTTATTTTTGTTTATTTTCATTTTTTAGACTCTATCAAATTAAAATTTTTGTAGATTATTTCTCACAAATATAAATAGTTAAAATCGCACAATTCAACCGTCAAAATTTTTAACTTTCTCTTTAGATTTTTTCCCTCTATCTAACATACAAACTTTTCTTCTATTCCTATCAAGTTGTACGATAAGTTTCATGAGATACCCATGTTAAGAGGTAAAGATTTTCATAAAAATTAAATATGAAGAGAGTTTATGCACCTCATATAGTTGATCGGTAATGAGTCCCATTCCATGAGCAAATGGAACTCTATAGTTATCTTGAGTTTCAAATGTTCCTGGACTACCAAGTATGTATCCCTGCAATCGCGCATACAGTACATAACCAAAAAATATATTATGCAGTCAATATCATATTTGAGAATACATTGTACATTATTGAGTAAATTCAGTTCATATGTAATGATATAATAACTATGTTTTTAAGGCATAAAAGAGTGAATAATCATATTATAGGATGGAAGCAAGCATTATTTCACAAACTAACCAACCTGAAGTTGAATCAATGGCTTAACTCCGCTTTCAATTCCTACATTTTAACATAAACTAAAAGTATTAGTTGTATAAGTTCAAAAAGAGTTTTATTCGTTTTGATCTCTTGTATATAATAGTATTTTAATCATCAACTTAACCACATGTTATCCCGTATTTTTTACAAATTGATCAAACTTAGTTCAAATTAAAATACTAGAAATAATGTCACTACATACTATAGTTGAGAGAATCTAAAAGTAATATTGAGAGAATTTAAAATACTAGTAATATATGTGGCCGGCCCTTAACGTGCGGTCAGTGCGGCCACACCACTATGTATACAAATATACACCACTCAATGTTAGAAAATGCACCACACAAATATGCATCATTAGGTACGCAATACCAAAAAACACACCATTAGGTATGTAAATATACACCACATAGTGTTAGCAAATGCACCATTAGGGGCAGGGGAGTTATGGTGCATTATTTTGGGTGTGTGGTGTGTTTTTGTGTATTTTCGTTATGGTGCGTTTTCTAATATTGAGTGGTGTGAACCGCACCGACTGCACGGAAAGGCGCGGCCACATTTGAACACACACACAGAGATATATATATATATATATAATATGAAGATAAAAACAACTTACCATTTGATATCATTTCAGTAATTATTGGAACTATAAGGCCTGCATATGAGTGACCGGCAACATAAAAAGGATTTGAGAGGAATTCCGGATGATCAATTAGCCACTGTAAATGCAAATTGAATTGACTTCTAAATATCCGCATACAACACTATCATGCCATGCCTATAAAATATCACTTATGTTAAAATTAAATTAGTATATGACAATACCAAGTCAATTGGGATCAATTGACCTACCTTTTGAAGAAATTCATATGCATTGCTAGCTGCAGACAAATCACTATTTTGAACACTCTTTGTAGCATATGAAAATCCAGTTCCAGCCGGCGAATCCAAGAAAATAATGCTAGCAGCCTAAACATTTATTACCACATGCAACATATTAAGTCTCATGATAGAGACATATGTACTTTTCCCAAGCACACAATATATAGCCATATATGAATTATATATTGACCTTTGTCCATGAATAGGGAAATGGTCGCAGCCTGGGCAAACTCCCATTATACTCCACTGGTTCTACAAGCAATGGCCCTGCATAATTTGGCCTCGTTAATTATAGAAGTCATTAGTTAGTAATTGATGTTAATAAAATTGTATAACACATTTCATCGTACGCTTCCGTTGTAATGTTTGTTATTAGAAAATGAGCGAAATTACATAACAACAAGATTTACTTAATATTGTATACTATCAGATGTATATACTATGGGTTCTTCTTGTCACAAAAAAAGGGGTTATATTACATAATATGTATACCAATTTGTTGAAAGAATGTACGCAATGCGGAGCATGTTTTGCCTCCAGTAATCCAAAGAATGAGAGGGTCTTCTTGGGGATTTGAATCCGACTTTACGAAATAATAGAAAAGTTGTATTTCTTCATTTTGTCCAACTCCAATGTATCTGCCATTACATCGGAAAGTAACTAATTTAGAATTATAAGTTTTTAAGATTGATTATAATATAAATTGTAAGGTGGATTTTAGTCCAAAAATACACTGTATCATAGCGCCATTTGTAGTGGTATTGTTTTTCTTTTCTTTTCTCTTCTTTTACGCAATTTAAAATATTTTTGATATAAGTATTGATAATTATTTTTTAGAAAATGCAAATCAAACGTTAATTTAATACTAACTATAATGAACTTCTCATATATAATATATACTTTAATTTAAATTACTTATTTAAATACAAACATTAAACATTAAATCAGTCGCACAATATGCCTATAAAACCTATTTCTAATTTTTCCCATATTTATTTTAGTAATAATATAATTACATAAGTCATATTACATATTGATCTTTTTAAGATAATTGTAGACAAACAAGTCATATACTATCAATTAATTGAGTAATACTTTTGCACTAATCTTATAATCAAATAAATGTACATGTTCAATATAATTTTTTAAATAATTTTATCTTTATTTTTATTATCTAAATATATAATAAAAAATTTATCTGTGCATCGCACGGGTAATTGGACAATTATTTGCTTTAATTCAAGTAAGGAAAACATCAGAAAACATAATCGGTCCAACAAATTTCATCAATTTCGCTATATAATATTTGATGTTATAATTTATATAATTGTATAACAATCTAAATATTATTAAAATATTATAGCAAATCCATTCCGTGCGAAGCACGTGCGAAAATAATAGTAAAAAGGAATAACATTACTGACAAGCGAGTAAATTTTTTTTTTAAGAATATATACTGATAAAAAGGAATAAGATTACCAATAAGCGAACAAAAAAAAAAAAAAAAAAAAAGTTTAGAAGGTGCATAAAAGTAAAGTAGTAATACCCAGTTTGGAGTTGAAAAGGAAGAGGTCCATCAAAGCCCGGAAGAAACTTGACAGGCAAACCACGTGCGGCTTCTACTGCATATTTATCGCAGCTCTGCAGGTTCAACAACACCACAAGGAAGACGATCACCACCCCCCAAAACCTGCAATAATCGCTCTGCATTTTTTTTTTCTTTCACTTACACTTAGTTGTGCGCTGATATGATATATATGGATGTGTCTGTGTGTATATATATATATGGATGGAAAGAAGATGAGCACGATGAAGAATATAATCAATATTATATTATGCATATATTGAATGGTCAATTATTCTGTGGACCACTGAACCATGGTCCACACAATGCAGTGTTGACCCATTGTGTGGATCATAACAAAAAAATATATTTTTAATTAATATATTAAAATTATATTATTTGGTGTACTGAATGCACATTATATAAAATAATGTACTTTTTTTAAAAATATAATGTATATATTTTTAATACATTAAAATTACATTATTCATGTATTGAAGGTATATTATTTGATAATATGGTTCACCCTACAATAATGATTGATATGGAATGTTGACCGCTTAGGGTGTTGGATTGCTTAGGATTGATGTCTGCTTGCACCTACCTTCGAGTTAGAGCAGCGAATTAGTACAATGATGTCTACTTGCACTAACATATAGAAGCCTAGCTTGTGTTGTCATATTAGGCATAGTGTTTTTTTATGGACAACTCGAAATTATCATATCCAACTCGTAATCTTTAAAAATGTAGAAGTATTACTTTTTTTTTTTTCAAAAATATCACATTTTTTTCTATATAATTAATAAACATTTTATTTCTGATTTATTATTAGATTTTTTGATATAAGTATTATATTTAATCTTGACGTGACCCGTCTCACGAACAAAGATATGTAAGATGATCTCACACAAGTTTGTCATCATTCGTAGGCCATAGTACATTAGTACATGCACGTAGTAGCTAGGGGTCATAAATATATTGTATGGCATCTATTAACTTAATGTGCTTCAATATTTTTGTTGGTTGTAACTTCTCGTTTATTATTTTAATAATTAATAACTTGTAAAATGTTATATATGTATTTCATGATGAATAAATAATTGTTCAATGAGACAAATAGTAATAAAATTATAAAGAGAAAAAGATTATATAAATAATCAATAAATCATGACAAAAAAAAATGAAATGTAAAATAAAAAAGCATTTAATAACAGTAACAACTTATAGAGGGAAAGAACACAATTAAATTTTCATCTCTGATTATCTGAATGTCATCTTCTGCTGATAGTATGATTCACGCAACTGTATGTACTTATGTATGGTCTATACAATAATGATTGATATTGAATGTTAACCGTTTAGGTTGTTGGATTACTTAAGATTGATGTCTACTTGCACTAACATATAGAAGCCTAGCCTGTGTTGTCACATTAGGAACTAGTGTTTTTTTTTAGGGACAACACGAAATTCATCTATGATTCTCAGAATGTCTTCTTCTGCTTATTAATTGATTTAATTCTATCCCCACATCTCCTATCCTCATGTGGTTTTGCAACGTGGCACAATTCTCTTCCCCTCTTTTGAAAATTGTTTTTTTTTTTTTTTTTTTTTATGATAATACTCTTTTGAAAATTGTTAGCCACCCCAACATTTTGTAAAATACAAGCAATAAAAACCTTGAATGTAAGGCTAAACTTTAGTCACCAAAATATGAACAAATTATATTTGACATAGGCACAATCGCACATATGTACTATCAGACTAATCAATTGGTTGAAATTAAAGATTGATTAAAAATTCTTTAACATGACAAATTTTTATAAGACTTAATCATTCAACATTATTGTTATATTAGCCGTTTATTTATCAATTGTCAAAAATCATTTAGGGGGTGTTTGGTTATAATATTGATTAAAAATTCTTTAACATGACAAATTTTTATAAGACTTAATCATTCAACATTATTGTTATATTAGCCGTTTATTTATCAATTGTCAAAAATCATTTAGGGGGTGTTTGGTTATAATATTGATTAAAAATTCTTTAACATGACAAATTTTTATAAGACTTAATCATTCAACATTATTGTTATATTAGCCGTTTATTTATCAATTGTCAAAAATCTTATTGTTATATTAGCCGTTTATTTATCAATTGTCAAAAATCATTTAGGGGGTGTTTGGTTATAATATTGAATTGTCAAAAATCATTTAGGGGGTGTTTGGTTATAATATTGAAATCGGATTGATAATTAGAATCAAATATTTGATAATGATAATGAATTTAAGTTTGGGTATTTTTGTTTTGTAGTGCATAATTTTGATCTTCAAGTGTACATCTTTATACCTTCAAGTTCACAATTTTAGCCTTGAAATGCATATTTTTGTGTCTTCAAGTGCACATTTTTGTGTACAAATTTTATTTTAAGAGTCATTGATCACATTTATTCGCACTTTCGCACGTGAACCCCCCTTCGCACCTGATCCTAAGCGCATATATATATATATATATATATATATATATATATATATATATATATATATATATATATATATATATATATATATATATTGAATGCATAAACAATAATTTTTTTATTTTTATTTTTTTTTTCATTTTTTTTCTTCCTATTTTTGATTCCATTGTTTAAAAAAAATGAGAAGATAAGGGTAATAAATTTTATGATTATTGTTTTTGAGTACTAGGTTCAAACCCACTCCCATCATTTATGTGGAAGTGTAAACTGGGACACCGGGTGCCACTAGACCACAAGATTTTTGGCAAATTTTATGATTATTAAATAAGTTTGAATCCAATAATAGGATAACAAAATTAAATTATTTATTTAAATTGGAGATTTTCACTCCAATGCAGCAAATGTTTGCGAGTGCATTGCGCCTTTATATGCATTATAAGCATATGGAACTATTACTCAATAAAAAAATAATGACAATACTAATGAAACTCCAATACGTACTAACATGGGGCAACACACCAGTCTTCTTATATACTCTGTAATAAACTAAACACAACTTACAATATTATAATTTTTGTCGAATTATTAAACAACAGTGGCATCCATTTATCAAAGATGCTTATTGAATACGTAAAACATCAACAAACTTTATCACTTTTACACACTTAATTTCAATTAAATTTTATATAAAATTAAAGATTTTCATAAAATATCCATCGCTCAAACATAACTTGAGATTCAAAAGGGCGATAATCGGGTGCAACATGACCTCCTCCCTATAACATGAGAGTTGCAAAATACATATAATACATTATATTATTTTAATTATAATTTCAAAACAAAATAATTATAAATATAAAACAATAATAAAGTGTAGCAAATAATCTACCTTGACAGTAGCGAATGTCATCTTATTAGCATATGTCATTGTGTACCTAAAAGGCATCATCATGACATAGAAAAATTACAATTTAGTTTTTTGTATATATTGCCAAAAGAAAAGTTTGGAATTATATACATTAAAGTGGCCGGAATTTTAGTAATAATTTAATTTAATTTGTATTATTATCAACACACCTTTAGGTATGTGTGGCCTTGATAAGCTAAACATACATATTAAAATATTTTGAGATTCAAATTTATTACATTTTTTATCAAATAAATTTTGATTTTTTGACTTATCGGTTAATTTAGTATAATTTTATATGAACGAGCTTACCCAGCAACTTGACCTTCAACCATCCATGATCTCCAATTATCAATAATGGAATAATTTAGCGACTTTATCCATGCTTCACTTGAAAGATATGGACAGACCAATTCGTGATCACCACTGTAGATTTCTTATATAATACACAAACAAGTCATTTATTATAGAAGAAATATTATCATATTATGTATACATATGTATATAAGGTAATTAAAAAGAATATTACAAACTATTGTAAAGAAATTAATGCCCTGTAGATTAGAGATTTATACCCTCTAAGATTCAAATGATATGCTATGGTGTTATCCACATTTGTTATGTACGGCAAACTTTGAGTGCACTGTTGCCATTTTTCATTTGTCCCCTGCAAGAGACATAACTTTAGCCTATCAAGCATATAATAAATTATAAATAAATAAAAATATAGAACCTAATTATTTTAATCTTTTAATTGACAAGGACATATAATTTAATTTAATATTTTAGTTCACTTACCTAATTTAAAAAAAAAAAAAAGAAATTATGTCCACGTAAATATAATGTTGGTATACGTCAATAACATAATGAGTGACTCCCTTATCAACAATTGATTTAATCAATTTATGCTTATCTCACTTATTTTTTTAAATACAAAAAAATAATAATAACATACCTGTCTAACATGAAGGGCCATTTGAACATCATAATCATTGACCCAATATGCAATTAGGTTGGTCCATTCATCCTATATGCAACACAATTGCCAAGATTGATTCACTAATAACTAAGTATATAAGGTAAATTAAATTAAATATTATTTGAAACTCATAGAGTAAGAGCATATGTGTTGGTAATGAGGTCTTACTCGACATTGAAATCCAGAAACTAAAAATGGATCAATCTTGAGTTTTGTGTACAAGTCATGATAAAGAGACTTTTGTCCAGGCAACATAATGTGAGAAGACATTGTCGTATCAGAACTAGACAGACAAGCAGGCTCCAAAATATCGTTTGTAATTTATATTCTCAATCAACTGCATAAACAAGCATGATTATTGCATGTAGGATATGTTAATAAATTTGAAGTTAAACCCAAAAAAAAAAAAGGATACTTTTGGTTAATAGATCTAACCTTATTAAAAATTCGAAGATCTTGTTGACATTGTAAATTAGTCGGATCGACGTTGATATAATCTCCTTTGCAATTTTCTTTCAACGACTGTTTAGAAAAATATATACTTATAAATGTTAAATATTCATATGTAATGCATATATATATATATATATATATATATATATATATATATATATATATGGTGTCGATTACACGTGGTACAACAAAATTAACTATGAAGAGTGTTTAAGCACCTCATATAGTTGATCGGTAATGAGTCCCATTCCATAAGCATATGGAACCATATAGTTTTCTTGAGTTTCAAAAGCTCTTGGACTACCAAGTATGTACCCCTGCAATCATGGATACATACATGTGTATAAACCAACAATATATTCCGACCTTAGTGTAATTTACCTCTTTAGTGTGCTTTGTAAACTATTATATATGAGTAGAATTTATTTGGTGCACATTCTTAAATAGTGACTACGAGTTTTTTTTGTTATTCCAAAAAAAAAAAGAAATATATATTCCGACAATAACTATGTTTTTGAGGCATAAAAGGGTGAATCAAATTATATATATATATATATATATATATATTACAAATTAACCAACCTGAAGTTGAATCAATGGCTTAATTCCGCTCTCAATTCCTACATTTCAACATAACTAAAATTGTCAGTTGTTTAACTCAAAAAATAGTTTATTTCATTTTAAAATCTCATATATATAACGGCATTTACATTTTTGGTTAATTTTTTTTTAACTTTTACAATTTGATCAAATTCAATTCCAAATGTCAGAAATATTTTCATTTTCACCCTTTTGCATACGAGGATGACATTTCAAATATTTTGAGTTGGATTTATTTAATTTTAAAAATTCAATTGATCAAAAAATGAATTAAATGATAATTGAGAATATATATATATATATATATACACACTAAAAGTAAAAAATGTCGAGAGATCTAAAAGTATATGCAATGAAAATAAAATAATTTTACTCTTACCATTAGATATCATTTCAGCAACAATTGGAACTTTAATGCCAGCAGATGAGTGGCCGCCAACATAAAAAGGATTTGAGAGGAACTCCGGATGATCAATTAGCCACTAGAAATGCAAATTAAATTGTCTTCCAAATATCAACATAAATAACAAGGTATTTCCTCCCTCAAAAAAATCAAACATTTTAAAGTATAATTTGTACGATGACTAAATGATTTAAAATTTTAAATGTCGACCAAATTAAAATTTTAATTTAATACAAAAAAAATGCGATCTATTATTCTTATGACTACATTATTTTTTATATTGTATGATATCACTCTGCCATTAAAGTAAAATTAAAAAAAAAAAACAAAAAAAGCAAACAACATCATATCAGTTGATGGAGAGAATGAAAATAAATAAAATTTTAAGCTATGTTACAACACCATATCATGTAACAAAGTTGAGTGTGTTAAATTGACCTACCTTTTGAAGAAATTCATATGCATTGCTAGACACCAACAAATCATTGCTTTGAAGACTCTCTGCAGTTGTAGCATACGAAAATCCAACTCCAGCCGGAAAATCCAAGAAGATAAAGCTAGCAACCTAAACATTTATATATTATATTGCCACATATATGCAACATTAATTAAGTCTCATGATGAAAACCAATGTACTTTGCCCAAGCACACATCGTATATGAATTATATATTGACCTTTGTCCATGAATAGGGAAATGGTAGCAGCCTGGGCAAACTCCCATTATACTCCACTGGTTCTATAAACAATGGACCTGCATATATAATTTGGTTAATTATATATAGTCGTGATAAACTTTCTAGTATAGTTTATTTAATTTACAGATTATTACACAATAGCGAGATTTACTCGATGCGCACCCTTAATAATAAATGTGAGTTTCTCTTGTCATTAAAATAAAAAAAAAATAGTATATACCAATTTGTTGAAAGATTGCATCCAAGACTGAGCAAGACATGCCTCCAGTAATCCAAAGAATGAGAGGGTCTTCTTGGGGATTTGAATCAGACTTTATGAAATAATAAAAAAGTTGTATTTCTTCATTTTGTCCAACTCCAATGTTGTAGAGTTATAAGCTTTTAAGATTAAATATAATATAAAGAGGTTGGAAGCTTAATTAGCTTGCAGAAACAAACCCAGTTTGGAGTTGAAAGGGAAGAGGGCCATCAAAGCCTGGGAGAAACTCTACAGGCAATCCACGAGCTGCTTCAACTGCATGGTTATGGCTGCTCAACAACACCACAACCACAAAGAAGACGAGCCGGATCTTTGACATCATTAATTAAAGATCTGGTCTGTTGCATGACAGTTTCACACAAATTTTTGCCTAGATCAGATGGGAATTATTGAAGAAGATGAACATTGAATATATATGCATATATTGAATGTCTACAGCTTGGTTTGTTGGAATACTTAAGATTGATTGTGATATAATTTATAACGTGGAGGAATATTGCAGTACCGATCGAGTTACAGCAGCAAATTTATGGCGGACATCATGAATATACGAATTCGCAACCTTTTGTTTGGTTTACCTACTACCAAATTTAAATGAGACATGTGTTGTATTTTAAGTAAAAATCTAAACTAATAATAAGTTTAGCATTTATAAGCCATATCACATTGGGTTTATAGATTTCAACCATTAATTACGATTAAATTTAGTACTCTATATTTTATACACGATTAAAGATTTTTATTAGATATCCATCGTCTTTCGAACATGGCTTGGAATTCTGAAGGACGAAACTCAGGTGCATTATGACCATCTCCCTGCAAAATATATAAATTGTAACATAAATTATTTGAATTAATCTTAATTCTTAAAACAAAAAGAATTATAGGAATAACAAAAATGTTTACCTTGACAATAGCGAATGTCATCTGATTAGCGTATGTCCTCGTGTATCTACCTTGACAGTAGCGAATGTCATCTGATTAGCTTATGTCATTATATACCTAAAAGGCATCATCATGACATAGAAAAATTACAACTTAGTTTAGTTTATATATATATATATATATATATATATATATATATATATATATATATATATATATATATATATATAATATCCAAAAGAAAAAGTTTGGAATTATATACATTGAAGTGAAATTTTAGTAATAATTTAATTTGCATATATTATTATCAAGACACCTTTAATTAGGTATGCGGGGCCTTGATAAGCTAAACATACATATTAAAATATTTTGAGATTCAAATTTATTACATATTTTTATCAAATAAATTTTGGTCATTTTTATTGATAAGTTAATTTGCTCTAATTTTATATGGATATTAACAAGGTTACCCCGCAACTTAACCTTCAACCATTCATGATCTCCAATAATTATCAATAATGGAATAATTTATCGACTTTATCCATGCTTCACTTGAAAGATATAAACAGACCAATTTGTGATCACCATTATTCTGACACGTGTGTGAAATAAGAAATTTTTAAAAATCAAAATAACGTCGTTTTGGACAGTAATTCACAATAATTTGCCCATGAGTATGTTTGAGACTATAATTATGTAATGGCGCGGATGCAAAATAATATTCACAAGTATATTGTAAATAAATAATTTAATTTCACTACTATTGAGGGAGATTAATTCTCTCCCTAAGTTGGAGATCTCATGCCAAAATGAAGCAAAAGCCATTTAAAACATGTAAGAGCAATCACATTTGTGAATTTTTAAGAGGTTTTTAATAAAAATTAAGCAGAAGTTTTTTCACAAATGGGAAGGCTTTTTTTTTTTTTTTTTTTTTTAAAGGTTTTGAATTACATGCGAGACACGCGTTATGTGCAACTCTGCGCCCAATTGGAAACATGAAACCCCTTTTTTATGCTTTTATCAGTTTTTTTCTTTTCTTTTCTTTTTGTTACATTTTTGTTCTTCTTTTTCCCTCTTCCCTCCTTCTCTCTCCTACTTAGACCTGCAAAAACTTAGACTAATGAGGTTGTTCTAATATGCTAATATTTATACACACATATTTTCTAATGTACTTTAACTACAAGCGATGGAGGGATGGGAAGTGGTCTAACATTGTAGGGTACGAATCTACAGCTTTATGCCTCGATACCCACGGTCTATACCTGCTCTACTCGATCATTTAGCTTTTCAGGAGGCACGTGTAGACGTCATTAGTTTTTCTTAAACCTCAATGAGTTAGTTTGTCGAAAACCTTAGACCTTAGTCATGAACAACACAAGAGTTGATAATATTTGAATTATTGAACCACCCCGTGTAGCATGGTCTCAACACTTTACAAATTTAGATAAACTTTGACTGCAGTAGCTTCTTTAGTATTGCTTTATTTATTTATTTTCCAACCTTTTAATCAGCCATTTAGCAAATGCTTACATGTGCTTTGTGCCTTAATAAGCATTAATCATGGAACTATTTCTCAATAAATAAATAAATAATGACAATGCTAATGATACTCCTATACGTACTAAAGGAATAAGAAACAAATTGGGACAACTCTAATTAAGTTGATTAGATAATTTGTTTGATAATTATACAATTTTAATTTCAACTCTCTATATATAAAAGTTGCAAATTGATTTTCTTGATTTGATCCTTTGTCGAATAAGGTCGATGGCAAAATTAATTTCACTTAAAGCACACCGTTAGATACCGGCTATAAAATTTTTCATAAGTCAAAGGAAAAAAGAAACAAACATAGGGCAACACATCAATTTTCATACATAATAACCACAACTTGACAATATTATAGTTTTTGTCGAATTATTAAATACTAGTGGCATCGATTTATCAAAGATGCTTATTGAATACTTAAAGGTTAAAACATCAACAAACTTTAGTACTTTTACTCACTTTATTTCTACTAAATTTTATATAAAATTAAAGATTTTCATAAGATATCCATCGCTCGAACATAACTTGAGATTCAAAAGGACGATAGTCAGGTGCAACATGACCTCCTCCCTGTAACATAAGAGTTGCAACACACATTATATTGTTTTAATCATATTTCCAAAATAAAATAATTATTATATATAGATATAAAACAATAATAAAGTATAGCAAATAATTACCTTGACAGTCACGAATGTCATCTTATTAGCAAATGCCATGGTATACCTAACGAAAAGTTAAAACTTAGTTTTTGTATATATCGCCAAAAGAAAAAGTTTGGAATTATTTATATTAAAGTGAATTTTAACCTAAACTAAAAATTTAAATTTTAGTAAAAAAATTAATTTGTTGTATGTATCAATATACGTTTATGTATGTGTGGCCTTGATAAGCTAATTAAACATACATATGAAAATATTTTAAGATTCAAATTTATTTTAATTTTTGCAATAAATAAATTTAGATATTTTTAACTAATTTATATATTATTTTATTCTAATTTTATATGGACATGAATGAACTTACCCTGCAACTTGACCTTCAACCATCCATGACCTCCAATCATCAATAATGGAATAATTTAGCGATTTTATCCACGCTTCAGTTGAAAGATGTGGGTAGATCATTTCATGATCGCCACTACACATTTTAAATATAATACACAAACAAGTCATTTCTTATTTATATGTATATAAGGTAACTAAAAAAAATACTGTAGTAAAGGAATTAATGTCCTGACCTGTAGATAAGAGATCTATACCCTTTTTTGCTAAGGTTCACATGATATGGTATGGTGTTATAGATTATCGAGTTGTATGGTAAACTTTCATCGCAAAGTTGCCACTTTTCTTTAGTCCCCTGCAAGAGATAGATATAACTTCTGCTCATCAAGCATATAATAACTATATGATTTAATAATTATTTTATTAATCTTTTAATTGAGATAAAATACGTAATTCAATTTGATATTATAGCTTGTCACTCAATAAAAGAGACTATGTCCACCTAAATATATATAATGTTGATATATACCTTAAGAACATAATGAGTGACTCCTTAACACTAATTAATTTAACCAATTTATGTATACCTGTCGAACATGAAGGGCCATTTGAACATGATAATCGTTGGCCCAATACTCAGAAAGTTTGCTCCATTCATCCTACATTGCAACACAATAGCCTAGCTTGATTCACTAACTAGTATACACATATATTATTTGAAACTTATAGTCAGAGTGAGGCCTTACTCGACATTGCAATCCAGAAACCAAAAATGGATCAGTCTTCAGTTTTGTGTACAAGTCATGATAAAGAGACTTTTGTCCAGGCAACATAATTAGAGATGCCATTGTAGAATCAGAACCAGACAAACAAATAGGCTCCAAAATATGTTTGTTATTTATACTCTCAATCAACTGCAAAAACAATCATGATTATTGCATGCATGATTTATTAATAACTTTGAAGTTTTTAAAAAATGTTACTTTTGGTTAGATCTAACCTGCTGATAAGTTTGAAGATCTCGTTGACAATGTAAACTAGTTGAATTGGTATTCGTATAATCTCCTTGGCAATTTTCTTTGATTGACTGTCTCAGAAAAATACTTATAAATATATAAATAAGTAAAAAAAAATAATTATATATATATATGGAATTATAAGGTGTCATTACACCAGATAATACAACGTAACAAGAAAATAAATGTAACAAATTTTTGAGTTTGTATTGAGGATAATATAATGGAGCTGCAATGTTCACATTGATAATGTCCCCATTGCAATTAGTACCATTTTCAAAACTTTTTAAATTGTACTCATTAGATTTTCCTAAAATTAAATATGAAGAGAGATTAGGCACCTCATATAGTTGGTCGGTAATGAGCCCCATTCCATGAGCAAATGGAATATTATAGTTAGATTGATTTGGAAAAGTTTTTGGACTACCAAGTATGTATCCCTGCAACCGTGCATACAGTACATAAGTAAAAAAAAAAAAATATATTCTGTAGTCCCTATCGTATTTGAGAGTATAATGTGCATTGAATAAATCTGGTTCATATGTAATAATATAATAACTACTTTTTTAAGGCATAATTTCATATGTAATAATATAATAACTACTTTTTTAAGGCATAATAGAGTGAATAATAATATAATAACTACTTTTTTAAGGCATAATAGAGTGAATAACTACCAAGTATGTATCCCTGCAACCGTGCATACAGTACATAAGTAAAAAAAAAAAAAAAAATATTCTGTAGTCCCTATCGTATTTGAGAGTATAATGTGCATTGAATAAATCTGGTTCATATGTAATAATATAATAACTACTTTTTTAAGGCATAATAGAGTGAATAATCGTATTGTAGGATGGAAGCAAGTATTATTTCACAAACTAACCAACCTGAAGTTGAATCAATGGCTTAACTCCGCTTTCAATTCCTACATTTTAACATAACTAAAAGTATTAGGTGTATAAGCTCAAAAAGAATTTTATTCATTTTGATCTCCTGTGTATATAATAGTATTTTCATTTTTTGTTGTCAATAATCAACTTAACCACATGTTATCCGTTTATTTTTACAAATTGATCAAATTTAGTTCAAAAAACTAGAAATAATGTCACTACTATATGTTAGAAAATCTAAAAATATTATATATATATATATATATATATATATATATATATGTATGTATGTATGTATATATATGTATGTATATATATGCTAAGGATATTGTGAGAACAATCTGCCAAAATTCAACAGATCTAATCAGATCTTTTTAAAAAAAATTTAGTGGCATTTTCGAATTATCATCAACTCCACTATGCAAACTTGAACACTTAAATATGCAAACTTTGACAACTAAATATGTAAACGTGGTAAATTTTATAAAATCAACGAAAATGTTAAATTTTAAATCTAAACTGTAAATGATAGACGTTAAGCAGTAAAAATTGAACCACTAAGCCAAATAAAACAAACAAACTCAGTCATAAATTCTAAAATCAAAACCCTAAGTGCAATGAACTTTCGCATTTTTGCAAGTGTATCTTTTAATATTAAATATGAAAAATGTTAATACTAAATGTGCAAACATGAAAAAGTATGAGAATTGCATATTTTGGTGTTCAAGTTTGCATAGTAAAGTTGGTGATAATTACGAAAATGACAACTGTATTTTTAAAAAAATTTGATCTGATCCTTCCAATTTTTTCAGATGTATGGTTGAGATTGGTTCTTATTTCGCTCGTAAAGACTTGTTCTCATTGATCCAACACACGCATACACATATATACACACACGAGAGAAATAAAACAACTTACCATTTGATATCATTTCAGTAATAATTGGAACTGTAGTGCCAGCATATGAGTGTCCGCCAACATAAAAAGGATTTGAGAGGAATTCCGGATAATCAATTAGCCACTACAAATGCAAATTGAATTGACTTCTAAATATCAGTATACAACACTCTCATGCAACCTAGCTATACTTCACTTATGTTAATATTAAATTAGTTTAAGACAATAACAAGTCAATTGGAATCAATTAACCTACCTTTTGAAGAAATTCATATGCATAGCTAGCTGCCAACAAATCATTATTTTCAAGAAACTTTGTAGCATATGAAAATCCAGCTCCAGCTGGCAAATCCAAGAAAATAATGCTAGCAACCTAAACATTTATTCCCACATACATGCAACATTAAGTCTCATGATGATAGAAACATATGTACTTTTCCCAAGCACACAACATATAGCCATATATGAATTATATATTGACCTTTGTCCATGAATAGGGAAATGGTTGCAGCCTGGGCAAACTCCCATTATACTTCACTGGTTCTACAAGCAATGGCCCTGCATAATATAATTTGGCCTCGGTAATTATAGTAGTCATTAATTAGTAATTAATGTTAATAAAATTGTTTAACACATTTCACGTACACTTCTATTGTAATGTTTGTTACACGAAAAGAAGTGTAATTACATAAGAATAAAATTTACCTAATATATACTATCAGATATATATAATTATGGGGTTTTCTCGTCACAAAAAAAGTACGGTTATATTATATAATATGTATACCAATTTGTTGACAGATTGTACGCAATGCTGAGCATGTTCTGCCTCCAGTAATCCAAAGTATGAGAGGGTCTTCTTGGGGATTTGAATCCGACTTTATGAAATAATAGAAAAGTTGTATTTCTTCATTTTGTCCAACTCCAATGTACCTGCCATTATTACATCGGAAAATAACAAAAGTAGAGTTAATGTTATTAACTAAATTCATTTTTTTCAATCTTTCTCAGGACCAAGATCTTGTAGTTTAGTGTCATCTGGTTACACTCCCATATGGAAAGGGTGGGTTCGAGTCTTAGTCATTGCTTCAGTAGGTTGAGAAAATAGTTATGAATAGATACTGCATTATAACAAAAATTCGTGCGGATAATGATAGGTTATTCTTAAGAACACAGAAACAAACCCAGTTTGGAGTTGAAAGGGAAGAGGGCCATCAAAGCCTGGGAGAAACTCTACAGGCAATCCACGAGCTGCTTCAACTGCATGGTTATGGCTGCTCAACAACACCACAACCACAAGGAAGACGACAGCATCACGCTGA
The DNA here is from genome assembly GCF_003576645.1 of Ipomoea triloba. Classification (NCBI taxonomy): domain Eukaryota; kingdom Viridiplantae; phylum Streptophyta; class Magnoliopsida; order Solanales; family Convolvulaceae; genus Ipomoea; species Ipomoea triloba. The sequence continues at coordinate 449,814 of NC_044926.1, read as the reverse complement.
AAATGCATTATATTTTTTTTCTTTCACTTACACACAGTTACGTTGCTGATATATGTGTTTGAGAGACTGCATGCATGTGTATGGATATATATAGATCAGATCAGATGGGAATATAATTGAAGAAGAACGTAGTGCATGACGATGAATAATGAGGACCACTCGATATGCATATATTGAATGTCTGCAACTTGAATTGGTTGTTGGAATACTTAAGATTGATTGTGATATGATATAATTAACGTGGAGGAATGTTCGAGTATTCGACAGTTATATGTCATGGACCCTGGTTACTTTGGGTCAAAATACACAATTTATTTACGGAATGTATTCAGTAGGTAAATTGTGAACATTCAATATGCAAATTGTGAATATTTTGTATGTAAAATTGCCAATATTCAGTATATAAATTGCCAATCCTTATATCGTGGACCCTGGTTCAATATCAAAATTTTGACTTTATAAAGTACATAATTCATTTTCATATTGCATTGTATAGCTAAAAACATACAAACACTTAACATAATACATATATACACATTATGGAATTGAAATTCATAATGTAGGGAATTATATAGATTAAGACACATAAATTCATAAACATAATGCATATGTTATGTACTTATTTTAAAATATTATGTTTGTGCATTATAAACATGAATTATGTATCTTATGAATTGAAGTCAAATTCGGTATATTGCACTAGGCCCACATTGCGGTGCACCATTGTGGACCCTGGTCCGAAACGATGTCGTTTAACTAAGCTAGTGGGGAGTTGACGTGCGACGGACACTGTTCCATCTGTCCAATCTCTATTATGTGTAGGGATGGCAATGGATCGAGGGTGGGTCGGGAAGGACTACATGTCTACATCCATCACTCGACCAACCTTATGTTTTCTCCACCCACCCCCACCCCCAACCCGCATTGGATGGACTTTTTTAAAATCCACCCCCACCCCACCAGATGCGGGTGCCCACTACAGGTACCTATCACTTATCATCTTATTAATTTTTTTTTTAAATATTATTTAAATTACTTACACATAATAAAATCATAAAATTCATTAGTTAAACTAACTAAAACAAAAAGAAAATAGTAAAAATATCCAAATATAATAACTAAATTGTTAATTTTTTTAGTTAAACTTAGTAGTTTAAATATAAAAACAGTAAAGTTATAAAAAAAATTATAATAAATTGCATATTATTACTTATTTTACTATTACATATATACATACACACACATGGTGGGTTGGGTGGGGTTCTAGGCAGGTTTTGTACATAGAACGCGAATCCAACCCCACCCATAGCGGGTTTACTTTTTTAAGACCCACCTTCGACCCACCACCCAGTATCACCCAAAAAAAACCCAACCTATGCGGGGTGGATTCGGGTGTATATCCACGGGACGGATTGAAATTACCATCCCTAGTTATGTGCACTGTTGCAAAAATCCCCGCCTACGCCGCCTAGGCACCCGCCTAGGCGCTAGGCGCTCCTAGACCGAGGCGAGTTGCTCCCTAGGCGTCCGCCTAGCGCCTAACTCGGCCGACTAGGCCGAGTTGGCGGCCGACTAGGTCGAATTTGGCCGAGTTAACTCGCCCAACTCGATAGAGTTAGCCGAGTTAACTCGAGCAAGTCGGCCTTGTTAATTTTATTATTATATTTATATATATTTAAATTTATTTCTACTATACTAATAAGAGCCAAAGAGAGTTAGACCTAAAATGGGTAGAAAAAATGGCGGTAATCAAATGGATGGTTCAGATGAATTATTTAATCAAATAGATGGTTAAGATAATTCAAATTAATATTATTAATAGAGATTTACCTAATTTAACCTTACTTTTATGATTATCCGTTAAGTTTTCCGTTAAATATTCTCTTCTCCGTTAATATTCCGTTAACTTTTAACTTACCCATTAATTTCTATAAGAAAGGTCTTAGGTTCGAACCTCATCTCAATCAAATTTGACATAATTAAGTTTCTCACTCTATTTTACTCTTATTAAATTAAATAAATTAGTAGCTACAACAAAAATTGATACATATGTATTTCTTTAATTTAGAATTATGTGTCTATAATACCTTTATTTGAAAAATTATTCATTATCAAAAAATTAAATTAAATAAGAGAAATAATTTTATTAGTTATATTGTCTTTATTTTCTCTCTCATGTAAAGATTCTTTACATTCAAATTTATCAATTGATATTCACTACATTGTCCATTATCTTATTTTTACAATATCTTGTAATTAAATATCAAAGTTATAGTACAAAATAATGTTATATATTTATTTACCAAGTATTTTAATAATACTATGAAATATTTTTAAAAATAATTTGAAACTAATTATATTAACTACTTGGGAATTGGTTGACAAAGAGAGTACTCAAATAATAACCCAACAAATTGAAGCGGAATCACTCTATTTTACTCTTATTGAATTAAATAAATTAGTAGTTAACCAAAAAATGATACATATGTATTTCTTTAATACCATGAAAAAAAAAAGAATAGTTTGAAACCAATCATATTAACTACTTGGGGGATTCGTTGACAATGAAAGTACTCAAATAACCCATTATCCAGCAAATTGAAACAATGAAAGTACTCAAATAACCCATTATCCAGCAAATTGAAGCAATGAAAGTACTCAAATAACCCATTATCCAGCAAATTGAAGCAAGAAAATACCTTTTAATATCTTTGGAATACATAATATTTTAAAATTTCAAATTTTTATTAATTTATTTAAACTTTTTTCTTAAACTAGGGATTTCTTTATCCACAATAACTCATTCAACAATAATGGTTGAACCAAACGAACCCCAAGCAGAACACCTAAAGGAAAGTCCATAGCTCCTATATCATAATCTCATTGCATAACGTTATCATCTATGCTACCAACAATAACCGAATTGCAAATAACACACTACCAACAAAAAGGAAGAGAACAAATAGTAAAGATGAAGACAATGACAATGTTACTCAAAAGAGAATTAAGAACACTTAGAAAAATTCAAATTAAAAGTAGTATTTATTTAACTATCATTTTTAGACCAAATATTTAGACTATCGATTTTACAAGGTTGCAAACATTTATTTTAGTAATAATTATAATGAATTTTCTATATTATCTTAGATTCATATACTTTGAGTTAGATATTTAAATAAAAAAAATTCGACATTCAATTACCCATGTATAAACTTCTCATATATAATCTTGCATTGATATACTTTCAAATATTTATTTAAATATAAACGTTGGGCATTAACCCATTCGCGCAATGCGCGTATAAAACTAGTATTTATATAAGTAAGAGAAGTAAGAGAGATATATATAATATATATAATATAATATATGACATACACCCACACACATGAATTAATTTTTTGTTTTTATAGGTCGCCGCCTAGAACCGCCTAGGTACCGCCTAGGCGCCGCCTAGACCGCTTAGGCGCTAGGCGCTAGTCTACCGCCCGACTAGCGCCTAGCGCCTACTGCAACCATGGTTATGTGTAATTCTATGTATTTTATTCAAAGATTATGTGTATTCTAATATATAATTCTGTACATTAATGATTTGAATGACATGCCTCATGAAACATAAATGATAATAGTTAGGCTTATGATTATGTGTATTCTATTAAGAGATTATGTGTATTCTAATATATAATTATGTACATTAATGATTTGAATGCCATGCATCATGAAACAGAAATGATAATACTTAGGCTTATGATTTTCCAATACCATACACAGAATCCGTGTAAAAAATACACAAAATGTCAAAACAGAATGCACAGAAACTGTCAGACACGTACACATAATTGATCCAAGACAACATACATAATTGAGATGGATATACAGAATTCGTGACTAGGATACATAGAAAATCAAAACAAAATGCATAAAATATCATCACAACATACACAAAACTCATCTTATTTATAAGTTAGCGGCCGAACGGGAAACAAAACTTCCAAAACATCATTAATTAAAAAGATCCAAGACGACGTCATTTTGGATCGCGATGCACAATATATTGTGCACCCTGGTCAACGATATAAATTGCCGCAGTGAACCCCGGTCCACAATATAAATTGCCATAAATTGCAGCATGGAGTTATAGCAGCAACTTTATGGACATCCTATCATGAATGTACGAATTCGCAACCTTTAATTTACCAACTACCATTCTTTTTTTTTTTAGACCTACTACCAAATTTAGATGAGACATTGCATGTGCTGTATTTTAAGTAAAAATATAAACTAATAGTAAGTATTTATATTTTAATTTCATATATATCATATTATGCTCCATAATGATCAATCTATATTTTTCTGCCATTTAAATTTTAAAGTTCAATGTCTAAATCGAAAGGAGTGGATGTAAATTATTATATCCATTTCTCGAACATGGCTTGACATTCTGAAGGACGAAACACAGATACAGTATAACCACCTCCATTCAATATATAAATTATAACATAAATTATTTTAATTAATCTTAATTCTTAAATAAAAAAGAATATAATTAAAAAAAAATAACAAAAATGTTTACCTTGATAGTAGCGAATATCATCCGATTAGAGTATGTCCTCGTATACCTACATAGCATTGTGAAAGACATTAAACTTGCATCTTAACATTTGTTACCATATATTATGTGTGCTTTGATATATATTAACAAAAAACTTAATAATGTATAGCTTGTTATACTTTACAACTTAACAACTTACCCTGCAATTTGGCCTTCAACCATCCATGCTCTCCAATCATCCACAACAGAGTAGTTTAATGACTTCATCCATGCTTGAGTTGAATGATACGGAATAAGCATGTCATGATCGCCACTATATATATCAAACACATAAATGGTAAGTCATTTTTTATATGTAAGATAATATATGTTCACAAAAAGGCCGGAATTAAATGTATCAAATATCTGTAAGATAATTGCTGACACATAATATGATAGTTATAGGTACAGAAACTTCAATTACAGGTACAAAATTAAATATGTTAACTATAGATACAAAATTTGAAAATTATTTTTAGACCAGAGTCTACAATGCAAGATAGACCCTAATCTATGGTATAATTTGTCCAGATTGATCAGTGTCAAAGAATAGGAGTATATAACTTGATCTGGGCAACATCATCAGACTTGGTTAAAGGTTTGGACCTCTTGTTGACATAATAAATTGGTCGGATTAGTATCCAAATACTCTCCTTTGCAATTCGTTTTTAGCGACTGCATACATGTTTAAGATGGAGAGGAGAATTATAAAGTTAGAGAAATTAAAGATTCATAATGTTCAAATAAGCTATATATTAATCTTCAAACTCAATATATACAACCTCGTATAAAATAATATACTTTTAATATTCAAATGATGTACTTTCTCTAAATATAATGTACAATTTTAATATATTAAAAATACATTATTTATGTACTAAATATACATCATTTGATAGTATGATCTACATAGTTGTATGGACCATGGATGGCCCATACTGTAATGATTGATATTGAATGTGGACTGTTTTGGTTGTTGGATTACTTAAGATTGATGTCTGCTTGCTTCTTCGAGTTAGAGCAGCGAATTAATACAATGATGTCTACTTGCACTAACATATAGCAGCCTAGCTTGTGTTGTCATATTAGGAAGCCTAGCTTTTTTTTTTTATGGACAACACGAAATTGTCATATCCAACTCGTAACCTTTTAATTTGTTTGATTTGCTCGACCAAATTAGATGACGCATGTGTATGTTGTGTTTTAAGTAAAAAAAAGTTAAACTAATTACAAGATTTTACATTTATATGTCATACTAGTATTTTATATGCGCGATGCGCAAAAACTTATGCCCAATATTAAAATATTAATAAATAAAAATAATTAAAATGTATAATTCAAATTATATATACACAAATAATATATGTACTTTATACACACATATAAGATTTACTATTCATATAAATTTAATTAAAATATAATCAACCATTAAATAGAAATTAATAATTTTAATAAAATGACAATTAAAGAATAGAAAAAAGATACAATGGATATAGGTGTAGGGTAATAATGATGGAGTTAAAATTAACGGTGTTATAACGGTGTAAGGGTAATTTTGTATAATAAGAATGTAGTAGGGACAATTTTGTCTAATAAAATTGAAGTGTACAACATTTAAAGTAAAATGTACACATTTATTAGCATCCAAGAAGAGGGACATAAATCAAGGATATAACATTGATTAAGACTTATTATGTTTTTAGATATATTATGCTCCATAATAATCATTCTACATTTTTTTGTTATTTAAAGTTCAATGTCTACACTCTAGAATTAAAAAAAAAAATGAATGGAAGTTATTATTATATTGATCAAATATATTAAAAATATCTATTGTTGAGGGGTCACACTTGTGTAAGACCGTCTCACGAATCCTTATTCGTGAGACGGGTTAGGTCAATATAATCAAAATGTATGTAATACTTATAATGAAAAAACGTAATACTAATTAGAAATAAAATGTTTGTTACTTATAACGGAAAACGTAATACTTTTGATAACAAATTTAATACTTTTTACATTTTGATGTAAAAATATTAATTTTTTCAACAAAAGTATTATAATTTCTCTTATAAGTAATGTTGGCAAGTGTTTGTTACTTATAAATACAAATGTAATAAATTTGAGGAAAAATGTAATACTTTTAAATCAAAATGTAAAAGTATTATATTTTTTTTCAAAAGTATCACATTTTCTCATATAAGTAATAAACATTTCATTTCTGATTTAGTATTAAAATTTTCAATATAAGTATTATATTTAATCTTGACTCGACCCGTTTCAAAAATAAGGATCTATGAGATAGTCTCACACAAGTTTTTGTCATTATTTGTAGGCCATAGTACATTAGTACATGCACGTAAGCTAGGGGTCATAAATATATTGTATAGCATCTACTAACTTAACGTGCTTCAATATTTTTTTTGGTTGTAACTTCTCGTTTATAATTTTCATAACTAATAACTAGTAAAATGTTATGTATTTCATGAACCGGGTATGAATATGCAACTTTATGTCTCCATACTCACGGTCTCTACCTGCTCTACTCATCTAGCTTTTCAAATAGCGCGTGTAAACGTCGTTAGTTTTTCTTGAACCTCAATGAGTTAGGTTGTCGAAAACCCTAGACCTTAATCATGAACAACACAAGAGTTGATAATATTTGAATTATTGGATCACCCCTATACCATAGTCTCAACATTTTCCAAATTTATATGAACTTTTACTGCAATAGCTTCTTTAGTATTGCTTTATTTATTTATTTATTTTTCAACCTTTTAATAAGCCATTTAGCACATGTTTACATGTGCTTTGTGCCTTAATAAGCATTAAGCATGGAACTATTTCTGAATAAATAAATAAATAATGGCAATACTAATGAATTTGTTTGATCAGATAATTTGTTTGATAATCATAAGATTTTAATTTCAACACTCTATAGAAGTTGCATATTAGTTTTCTCAATTTGATCTTTTGTCGAATAAGATTGATCGCAAAATTAGTTTTACTAAAGCACATCGGTAAATACAGGCTATAAATTTTTTCATAAGTCAAAGAAAAAAAAAACAAACAAACATAGGGCATCACACCAATTTTCATATATAATAACTACAATAACTTGACAATATTATTGTTTTTGTCGAATTATTAAACACTAGTTGCATCAATTTATCAAAGATGCTTATTGAAACTTAAAAAAGTTAAAACATACATCAACAAACTTTAGTACTTTAACTCACTTTATTTCTACTAAATTTTATATAAAATTAAAGATTTTCATAAGATATCCATCGCTCGAACATAACTTGAGATTCAAAAGGACGATAGTCGGGTGCAACATGACCTCCTCCCTGTTACATAACAGTTACAACAAACATTATATTGTTTTAATCATACTCCCAAAACAAAATAATTATAGATATAAAACAATAATGAAGTATAGGAAATAATTTACCTTCACAGTAACGAATGTCATCTTATTAGCGTATGTCGTTGTATACCTAAAGAGCATCATCATAACATTGAAAAGTAAAAACTTAGTTTTCGTATACATAGCCAAAGAAAAAAGTTTGGAATATATATTTATATTAAAGTGAATTTTAACCTAAACTAAAAATTTAATTTGTTGTATGTATCAATACACATTTATGTATGTGTGGCCTTGATAAGCTAAACATGCATATGATCTTTTTAAGATTCAAATTTATTGTATTTTTTTGCATTAAATAAATTTAGATCTTTTAACTAATCTATTAATTGGAGTACTATGAAACAAAATATTAATTTGTTCTAATTTTATATAGACGTGAATGAACTTACCCTGCAACTTGACCTTCAACCATCCATGGCCTCCAGTCATCAATAATAGAATAATTTAGCGATTTTATCCACGCTTCATTTGAAAGACATGTGCTCACCATTTCGTGATCACCACTACACATTTTAAATATAATATACAAACAAGTCATTTCTTATAAAGGAGATTTTATCATATTATTTAGATGTATATAAGGTAACTAAAAAGAATACTATATATCGTAAAGGAATTAATGCCCTGACCTGTAGATAAGAGATCTATACCCTTTTTTGCTAAGGTTCACATGAGATGGTAGAGCGTTACTGACTGACGATGTGTATGGTACACTGTTATTACAAAGTTCCCATTTTTCCTTAGTCCCCTGCAAGAGATATAACTTCTGCTCATCAAGCATATAATGAGTGAATCCTTAACATGCACTAATTAATTTAATCAATTTATGTATACCTGTCGAACATGAAGGGCCATTTGAACATTATAATCATTGGCCCAATACTCGGAAAGTGCTTTCCATTCATCCTATATTGCAACACAATAGCCTAGCTTGATTCACTAACTAGTATATACATATATTATTTGAAACTCATAGGCAGAGTCATAGAGTGAGGTCTTACTCGACATTGCAATTCAGAAAGAAAAAATGGATCGATCTTCAGTTTTGTGTACAAGTCATGATAAAGAGGCTTTTGTACCGGCAACTTAATGAGAGATGACATTGTAGAATCAGAACCAGACAAACAAATAGGCTCCAAAATATGATTGTGATTTATACTCTCGGTCAACTGCAAAAACAAGCATGATTATTGCATGCAGGATATATTAATAACTTTTGAAGTTTTTAAAAATGTTACTTTTGGTTAGATCTGACCTGATTAAAAGTTTGAAGATCTCGATGACATTGTAAATTAGTCGAATTGAAATTCGTATAATCTCCTTTGCAATTTTCTTTGAGTGACTGTTTCAGAAGAATACTTGTAAATATCATATATATATATATATATATATATATATATATATATATATATATATATATATATATATATATATATATATATAAAAAGAGAATTATAAAAGGTCGATTAATAAAACAAGAAAATGAATGTAATACATTTTTGAGTTTGTATTGGGGATAATGGAGCTACAATATTGTTCACATTGATAGTGTCCTCATTGCAATTAGTATCATTTCTAAAACTTTTTAAATTGTACTCGTTCTAAGATTGGGGTTTTCATAAAATTATATATGAAGAGTGTTTAGGCAGCTCATATAGTTGGCCAGAATGAGCCCCATTTAACATGTAATGCATATATAACAAAAAGTAAATGTAAAATTTTTTTATGTTTGTACCGAGAAAAATATATGGAGCTAAAATAGTCCCCAGTACAATTAATACAATTCTCAAAACTTTTTAAACCATACTTGTTCTAAGAGATACCCATATTAAGAGGTAAAGATTTTTGTAAAAATTAAATATAAATAGTGTTTATGCACCTCATATAGTTGATCGGTAATGAGTCCCATTCCATAAGCAAATGGAACTCTATAGTTACTTTGAGTGTCAACTCCTCTTGGACTACCAAGTATGTATCCCTGCAATAGCGCATACAGTACATAATCAAAAAAATACATTATGCAGTTAATATCATATTTGAGAATATATTATGCATTGAGTAAATCCAGTTCATATGTAATAATATAATAACTAGCCAAAGACCTTGTGGTCTAGTGGCAATCGAGGTCCTGGTTTACACCGAGCCTCAGTGGAGGCAATTGGCTGTTGACTCACTCTATATTGTAACAGAGTGTATTACTCAAAAAGAAAATTATCATAACTATGTTTTAAGACATAAGCATGATGAGAACTGAATATTGTATTGATTGAATTCGAATAGATAGTCCTAACATAACTCAAATATATAGTCCTAATAAGCATTATTTCACAACCTAACCAACCTGGAGTTCAATCAATGGCTTAACTCCGCTTTCAATTCCTACATTTTAACATAAACTAAAAGTATTAGTTGTATAAGCTCAAAAAGGGTTTTATTCGTTTTGAACGCCTGTATATAATACAGAGTAGTGTTAAGAAAATGCACAGAACGCCTGTATATAATACAAAGTAGTGTTAAGAAAATGCACAAAAACACCAAAAAACAAACAACACACCCAAAATAATGCACCATATAACCCCATGCCTCTAATTGTGCATTTCCGAGCACTGTGTGGTGTATATTTGCATACCTAGTGGTGTGTTTTTTTTGTGATGCGTACCTAATAGTGCATATTTGTGTTGTGCATTTTCCAACATTGGGTGGTATATTTGTATATCTGGTNATATATATATATATATAAAAAGAGAATTATAAAAGGTCGATTAATAAAACAAGAAAATGAATGTAATACATTTTTGAGTTTGTATTGGGGATAATGGAGCTACAATATTGTTCACATTGATAGTGTCCTCATTGCAATTAGTATCATTTCTAAAACTTTTTAAATTGTACTCGTTCTAAGATTGGGGTTTTCATAAAATTATATATGAAGAGTGTTTAGGCAGCTCATATAGTTGGCCAGAATGAGCCCCATTTAACATGTAATGCATATATAACAAAAAGTAAATGTAAAATTTTTTTATGTTTGTACCGAGAAAAATATATGGAGCTAAAATAGTCCCCAGTACAATTAATACAATTCTCAAAACTTTTTAAACCATACTTGTTCTAAGAGATACCCATATTAAGAGGTAAAGATTTTTGTAAAAATTAAATATAAATAGTGTTTATGCACCTCATATAGTTGATCGGTAATGAGTCCCATTCCATAAGCAAATGGAACTCTATAGTTACTTTGAGTGTCAACTCCTCTTGGACTACCAAGTATGTATCCCTGCAATAGCGCATACAGTACATAATCAAAAAAATACATTATGCAGTTAATATCATATTTGAGAATATATTATGCATTGAGTAAATCCAGTTCATATGTAATAATATAATAACTAGCCAAAGACCTTGTGGTCTAGTGGCAATCGAGGTCCTGGTTTACACCGAGCCTCAGTGGAGGCAATTGGCTGTTGACTCACTCTATATTGTAACAGAGTGTATTACTCAAAAAGAAAATTATCATAACTATGTTTTAAGACATAAGCATGATGAGAACTGAATATTGTATTGATTGAATTCGAATAGATAGTCCTAACATAACTCAAATATATAGTCCTAATAAGCATTATTTCACAACCTAACCAACCTGGAGTTCAATCAATGGCTTAACTCCGCTTTCAATTCCTACATTTTAACATAAACTAAAAGTATTAGTTGTATAAGCTCAAAAAGGGTTTTATTCGTTTTGAACGCCTGTATATAATACAGAGTAGTGTTAAGAAAATGCACAGAACGCCTGTATATAATACAAAGTAGTGTTAAGAAAATGCACAAAAACACCAAAAAACAAACAACACACCCAAAATAATGCACCATATAACCCCATGCCTCTAATTGTGCATTTCCGAGCACTGTGTGGTGTATATTTGCATACCTAGTGGTGTGTTTTTTTTGTGATGCGTACCTAATAGTGCATATTTGTGTTGTGCATTTTCCAACATTGGGTGGTATATTTGTATATCTGGTGGTGCAGCCGCACCTGGACTCAATATATATATATATATACACACACATGAAAATAAAAAAATTTACCATTTGATATCATTTCAGTAATTATTGGAACTGTATGGCCTGCATATGAGTGACCGCCAACATAAAAAGGATTTGAGAGAAATTCTGGATGATCAATTAGCCACTGTAAATGCAAATTGAATTGAATTCTAAATATCAGCGTACAACACTATCATGCCATGCCTATAAAATATCACTTATGTTAAAATTAAATTAGTTTAAGACAATACCAAGTCAATTGGATCAATTGACCTACCTTTTGAAGAAACTCATATGCATTGCTAGCTGCCGGCAAATCACCAGTTTCAAGACTCTTTGTAGCATATGAAAATCCAGTTCCAACTGGCAAATCCAAGAAAATAATGCTAGCAACCTAAACATTTATTACCACATGCAACATTAAGTCTCATGGTAGAGACATATGTACTTTTCCCAAGCACAGAACATATAGCCATATATGAATTATATATTGACCTTTGTCCATGAATAGGGAAAAGGTTGCAGCCTGGGCAAACTCCCATTATACTCCACTGGTTCTACAAGCAATGGCCCTGCATAATTTGGCCTCGTTAATTATAGCAGTCATTAATTAGTAATTTATGTTAATAAAATTGTTTAACACATTTCACATACACTTTCGTTGTAATGTTTGTTATACGAAAATGAGAGTAATTACATAAGAACAAGATTTACCTAATATATATATATATATATAATTACGGGTTTTTCTCGTCACAAAAATGGTTATATTATATAATATGTATACCAATTTGTTGAAAGATTGAACGCAATGCTGAGCATGTTCTGCCTCCAGTAATCCAAAGAATGAGAGGGTCTTCTTGGGGATTTGAATCCGACTTTATGAAATAATAGAAAAGTTGTATTTCTTCATTTTGTCCAACTCCAATGTACCTGCCATTACATCATAAACTAACTAATTTAGAATTATAAGTTTTTAAGATTGATTATAATATAAACTGTAAGGTGGATTTTAGTCCAAAAATACACTGTATCATAGTGCCATTTGTAGTGTTATTATTTTTCTTTTTCTTTTCTTTTATGCAATCAAAAATATTTTTGATAATGAATATATATAATCTGTTAACTATAAGCGAATAAAATAATTTAGAATATACTAATAAAAAGGAATAAGATTACTAATAAGCGAACCAAAATAAAAAGTTTAGAAGGTGCATAAAAGTAAAGTAGTAATACCCAGTTTCGAGTTGAAAAGGAAGAGGTCCATCGAAGCCCGGAAGAAACTTGACAGGCAAACCACGTGCGGCTTCTACTGCATATTTATGGCAGCTCTGCAGCTTCAACAACACCACAAGGAAGACGACCACCACCCCCCAAAACCTGCAATAATCGCTCTGCATTATTTTTTCTTTCACTTACACTTAGTTGCGTGCTGATATGATATATATGGGTGTGTCTGCGTGTATATATATATATATGGATGGAAAGAAGATGAACACAACGATGCATGAAGAATGGGGAATTGAAGAATATTAGTGAATGGTCAATTATTGTGTGTGGACTGTGTACCATAACAAAAATTACATTTTTAATATATTAAAATTATATTATTCCTGTAATGATTGTATACTTTTAGTACTCAAATAATATATTTTCTCTAAATATAATATACATTTTTAATATATTAAAAATACATTATTTGTGTACTAATGGCCGATTTGGTTCATTGTAATTTAGCTGTAATTGAATTGAAATTTCATGGAAGCCAAAATTAGGCCGTTTGGTTGGAGGGTGAATTAGAATTAAGAGAATTGCAATTCGACGGTCAATGGAGAAAAAAAAACAAGTTGTGAGACATTTTTGCCCCTCAAATGCAAATGAACATTCCAGATTCCATTTGGATTAATTAACAAAAGCAAATTGAAATTGCTTTCACAATTAATGATTCAACGCCAATAAACAAAATCGTTCTATTATTATTATTATTATTATTATTATTATTATTATTATTATTATTATTATTATTATTATTATTATTATTATTATTATTATTACATAAGGGCATTTATGTCATTGTGTCACTTAATCCCTTTCAATTTCATGTAATCATATTTCTGCATACCAAGCACTATAATTTGAATTACTATTTTGTTCCAAGTTATTCTTTTCTCACCGAATTACAATTTCTTTCTCTCCTAATTCATTCCTTTCACCCAAACGCCCTATAAATGTCTATTATTTAATAATATGATCTACACAGTTGTATGTCCATACAATAATGATTGACATTGAATGTTGACTGTTTAGGTTGTTGGATTACTTAAGATTGATGTCTGCTTGCTTCTTCGAGTTAGAGCAGCGAATTAATGCAATGATGTCTACTTGCACTAACATATAGAAGCCTAGCTTGTGTTGTCATATTAGGAAGTGTTTTTTTATGGACAACACGAAATTGTCATATCCAACATGTAACCTTTTAATTTGTTTGATTGGCTCGATCAAATTAGATGACGCATGTGTATGTTGTGTTTTAAGTAAAAAAAGTTAAACTAATCACAAAATTTTACATTTATATTTCATATATATATTATGCTCCGTAATAATCATTCTACATTTTTTTTATGTTATTTAAAGTTCAATGTCTAGATAATAAAAAAAAAAAAAAAGTGAATGTTGAATAATTATTATTATATTTAAGATTGATCAAACATATTAAGAATATCCATTGTTCATGGGTCACACTTGTGCAAAACCGTCTCATTGATCTTTATTTGTGAGACAGGCCGGGTCACTATGATAACAATGTAATACTTATACTAAAAAACGTAACACTAGCTAATTAGAAATAAAATGTTTGTTACTTATGAGAGAAAACGTAATATTTTTTTTATAACAAATGTAATACTTTTACATTTTGATGTAAAAGTATTAATTTTTCCATCAAGAATATTACAATTTCTCTTATAAGTAATGTTGGCAAGTTTTTATTACTTATAAAGACAAATGTAATATTTTTGAGAAAAAATGTAATACTTTCAAATCAAAATGTAAAAGTATTACATTTTTCTTCAAAAGTATCACATTTTCTCATATAAGTAATAAACTTTTTATTTCTAATTTAGTACTAGACTTTTTAATAAAAATATTATATTTAATCTAAACTCGAACCGTCTCATGAACAAAGATATGTGAGATGATCTCACACAAGTTTTTGTCATTATTCATAAGCCATAGTACATTAATTAGTACATGCACGTAGTAGCTAGTGGTCATAAATATATTGTATGGCATCTACTAACTTAACGTGCTGAAATATTTTTGTTGGTTGTAAATTCTCGTTTATTTTTTTAAGAATTACTAACTAGTAAGATGTTATATATTTCATGATGAATAAATAATTGTTCAATGAGACAAATAGTAATAAAATTATAAAGAGAAAAAGATTATATAAATAATCAATAAATCATCATGACAAAAAAATGAAATGTAAAATCGAAAAGCATTATTAGCATTTAAAATAGTAACAGCTTATAGAGGGAAAGAAAAAATTTAAAATTCCATCTCTGATTCTCTGAATGTCATCTTTAAAAAAAAAAAATTCTGGAAAAAATTATTCAAATGTGGAAAAAATTTTAAAATTTCATCTCTAATTCTATCCCCATGTCTCCTATCCTCATCATGTGGTTTTGCAACGTGGCACAATTCTCTTCCCCTCTTTTTCAATAATCAATTGTTATACCATGGATAAGAGTTCATATTACATTGTAAATTCTGGTACAAAAATTTTGTACCTTCAGTTAACATATTATGTATCTAATATAATAGCTATAAGTACAAAAACTGTCAACTGCATATACAAAATGTGTTAACTACAGATAAAAATTTAAAAATTATTTTTAAATTATAATTTACAATGAAAGGTAGACCATGATGAATGGTATAATTTACTGAATAATGAGGACCATTCGATATGTATATGATGAATGTACAATTATACGAATTCACAACCTTTTGTTTGGTCTACCTACTACCATTTTTTAAAAAAAAGATCTTCCAAATTTAAATGAGACATGTGCTATATTTTAAGAAAAAATCTAAACTAATAATAAGTTTAGCATTTATATGCCATAACATATTGGGTTTATAGATTTCAACCATTAATTACGATTAAATTTAATACCCTATACTTTATACACGATTAAAGATCTTTATTAGATATCCATCTTTCGAACATGGCTTGGCATTCTGAAGGACGAAACTCAGGTGCAGTATGACCACCTCCCTGCAATATATAAATTGTAACATAAATTATTTGAATTAATCTTAATTTTTAAAATAAAAAGAATTATAGGAATTACAAAAATGTTTACCTTGACAGTAGCGAATGTCATCCTATTAGCATATGTCCTCGTGTATCTACATGGCATTGTGAAAAACAAAAAACTTACATCTTAACATTTGTTACCATATATTATGTGTGTTTTGATATATATTAACAAGAAACTTAATAATGTATGGTTTGTTATACTTTACAAGAGTAAATTGCACTTTTGGTCCTGTGACTATAGGACCTCTTGTTAATTTTAACACTTGACTTTAAAACCTAACAAATTAGTCCATTAACTATGCTTTTTTTAACAGATTTGGTCCTCCCGGCCAAATGCCGCCGCAAAGTTGCAATTCATTTTAATTTATTTTAAAAGGAGGGCAGTTTGGTCTTTTCACCGGCCTATGCTGTTCTTCTCCATTTAGTCGCCGGAAATGGAGAACGCCGCCGTCCCGTTCATGGCAACCGGAGCTCGCTCGCCGCCGCCGTCCCGTTCATCGCTCACCGGAGCTTCCCACCAGTGATGCACCAAAGTGATAGAAAATCCCAAACAACGATTCAAAGTTCTAGCAAATCATTGGACTGTCAATCTGCTTCGTCGAACAAAACTCACTGGACTGTCAGATCTGAACCAAAAATTCATGCTTCGTCGAACCACCGCCTCACGCCGGAGCTTCGCCACTGCTCCAGCTGCCACCCTTACCCTCAATGCTCTGCCCTGCCGAAAGTAACAAAGGTCGCCGGAGGGGAAGACGGAGGTCCATGGGGCCGGCCGCCGATTGGGTGCAATGTGTACTGGCTTTGCATTCAAATCCTGTTTCCAGAAGTAAAATCACTATTGATTGCATCATTATCTGTTTCGCGGCGGTCATTTGTCCTCATTTGTCGATTGCATCATTAGTCCATTAACTTCGCGACGGTCAAATCATTATTGTTTCGTTTAGTTTCTTATGCGATTTAATTCGGCATCTCTCCGGCCACATCGCAAAATTTCGATTGCATCAACATATTGCCCTTCCAGAGTTGCCGGCAAGCAGGTGCAAGAAAGAAGAAGACTCAATGAAATGACCGTTTTACCCTCACTAAATTGTAACCGGAAAGGGGTTACCATTTTCCGGCCTAATTTGGCCTCTGATTTGGCCGGAAGGACCAAATTCATTAAAAAAAGCATAGTTAAAGGATCAATTCGCTACTTTTAAAAGTCAAGTGTTGAAATTAATAGAGGTGCTATAGTCAGAGGACCAAAAGTGCAATTTACTCTACTTTACAACTTAACAACTTACCCTGCAACTTGACCTTCAACCATCCATGCTCTCCAATCATCCACAATAGCGTAGTTTAATGACTTCACCCATGCTTGAGTTGAAAGATACGGAACAAGCATGTCATGGTCGCCACTATATATATATCAGATATATAAATCATAAGTCATTTTTTATATGTAAGATAATATATGTTCACAAAAAGGCCGGAATTGAATGCATCACAAAGAACATCCGATCCTAACCTGTAGACAAGAGATCTATAACCTTTTCTGCTGAGTCTCACATGATATGGGATAGTGTTATTGATTATCTTTGCGAATGGCAAATTTGAAGTACAATGTTCCCATTCTCCCTTAGTCCCCTGCATTGGATTTGTGTACTTTATACTAATTGTCCTTCCATATAGACATATAAATTATAAATAACTTATTATATGTTCATAAGAAAATCAATATATACCTTACGGACATGAAGGGCCTCTCGTGCACGATAATCATTGGCCCAATATTCAGATAGTTTATTCCAATCATTCTACAACACATCAATCTCGGTTCACTAATAAGTAACTCAAACAAATGTTCTATCATGTTTGAACTAAATATTTATTAAAACTCGTAATAAATAATGTGAGGTCTTACCCGACATTTTAATCCAGGAAGCAAATCAGGATTGCTGAGCTTTTGATGCTTCTCATGAAGAAACCTCCGTTGTCCAGGCAGCATAATAAGATTAGGTGTTGAAGAATCATCATCAGATAAACAAATAGGCTCCAGAATATGGTTAAGATATATTCTCTCAATCAACTGCACAAAAAACAGGGATCAGATCGATCAATTGTTGTATCATGAACCAGGGTTCATATTGCACTGTAAACTCTGAAACAAAAATTATTTACATTCAGTTAACGTATTTTGTACCTGATTAAAGGTTTGGATATCTTGTTGACATAATAAATTGGTTGGATCAGTATCCAAATACTCTCCTCTGCAATTCGTTTTTAGCGACTGCATACGAGTTTAAGATGGAGAGGAGAATTATAAAGTTAGACAAATTAAAGATTCATAATGTTTAAATTATATTAATAATCAAGTAATAATCTTCAAACTCAATATATATATACAACCTCGTATAGCTCATCAGAGATAAGAGCCATCCTATGAGCAAATGGAATTTGATAGTTTCCCTCACCCATAAAGGTTGCCGCGTTGCCAAGTATATATCCCTGCAATGTAACCCCACAATCAAACATGAGTATGAGATTACACATTTATTGTTTTTATATTCAATCGCGAGTTTATCCTCAAAATGAAAGTGTTTATCAACAGATAACGAACCTTAAGTTGGATAAATGGTTTAATTCCTCCCTCGTTACCTGCATTTCAACATAAATAATGAAATTATTTCTTTTGTATTGACTAACAAAAGCAATCTCTTTTAAGTACTCTGTCTTACCATTTGATATCATTTCAGTAATTATCGGAACGGTAATGCCAGAGTATGAGTCCCCTCCAACGTAAAAAGGATTCGAAAGGAATTCTGGATAATCAACCAGCCACTGTGAAGTGTTGAAAAGATCAATGTTTTAAATTTTTGGGACATATATATATTTCTCTTCGCACATATGTAATCAGATAGTCAAAAACAAGCTAAGATTAAGTTAAGAGAGCAACCTTTCGAAGAAATTCATATGCATTGTTGCCCGTCAATAAATTATCAGATTGAGCACTATTTGAAGTTGTAGCATACGAAAATCCAGTACCAACGGGCAAATCCAGAAATATAAAGTTTGCTACCTAACAACATATTATATGCCAAATTGCACCATTAAGTCAAATTGCATATCATATTTACATTGACAAAGTATAATTGAGGATCAACATTATATTATATATATATTCACCTTTGTCCATGAATAGGGAAATGGTAGCAACCTGGGCAAACTCCCATTATACTCCACCGGTTCAATAAGCAATGGCCCTGCACATATATATACAATTAACCAGTTCATTATAACTTCACTTTAAATCTATAAAGTATTATAGCATAAAAATATAGATATACATACCAATTTCTTGAATAATAGCGCGTAATGGAGAGCAGCCAGGGCCTCCTGTAATCCAAAGAATTAAAGGGTCTTTTTCTGGATTTGAGTCCGACTTTATGAAATAATAAAATAGTTGTACTTCTTCATTCTTTCCCACGCCTATGTATCTGAAATCCAAATATATTTAGTTTATATATAATTTTCTTATATAATGAAAGTAATTAAGCTAGGCAGAAAATTGGATCAGAGAAAGTAATTAACTAACCCAGTTTCGAGATGAAAAGGAAGAGGGCCATCAAAGCCAGGAAGAAACTTGACTGGTGAACCTGCTGCAGCTTCTACATGGCTATGGCAGCTCAGATTGATGAACAACGCCACTACAAGGAAGAAGACGATCCCCACCGTGCTAGCAGAGTAGCCACTCCACATTCTTTCTTGTTGGAGGAAAGAAAAGTATGCCGGATCGGACTTCCTCAAAGGGGACTAAAATCTTTAAGTTGTAGTTTAACCATTCAAATTTTTATTTTATATTATAAAAAGTTTATTTGTCCAAAAATTCCAACTAAATCAGACAAGCACTTTCAAAGATTCCGTAATTATATATTGTCGTGTCTGGAATCTTGTGGTGACATTATTATTTCTTTTAATTTAATTACAATTATGCATGTCAGAATTCACGTGACAAAGCTTATCAGACCTTTGTGCATAGAGTTTTAATATTTTCAAACACTTCCTTTCCAAAAAAAAAAAAAAAAAACAAAAAAAAACATTTTTCAAACACGTAATAAATAAATAAATTATTTAATTAATTTAATTGTATTTATTTAACAACCGTCATATATATCAATTGAGATATCATGAATTTGGTGAAATGAATAGGTGAAACATGAAAGATCATAGTTTCAAGTTTTATTCCAAGCAAGAATGTTGGTATTGTAGATACTATAGATAAACTAAATTAAATTATAGTTAGAGAAAAAATTTTAAAATAAAATTTGAGAAACATAACATTATCTACTAATTAAAAACAAAAAAATTAAAACTTGTCAAATACCTCTAGAAGATAGAAGAAGAGGAAATCAATTACACAACTACAAAATCCGGTAGAATTTTCTCCCTTGAATACTAGAATCAATGTGGCATTATTTTCCTGGCATGCGCAACTAATTGTTGAGATATTCCAACACTTTACAATATTTTATTATGTGGTAGGTAACAAATCTTGTCATGATCATTATTTTAAGGTTAATCACATTCAAATTGGTTTTGAGGTTGACTTGATAATCACAAAATTTTAAATTTCTCGACTCAAAGTGATATTGGCATTCTTAATTTGAGTGATCTATTGACATTTTTAATTTGAGTCGATTTGTTATAGACAACTTAGACTGATTTGCGTACCTTATTGTGGTCCTTTTATTGACTAAGATGATTGTGTGTTTCCATCATCATCCAAATTAATAATAAGCGTTATTTAATATTTAATAACTATATATTGAATAAAATATTGATCGATGTTATAAATTAATTACATAAAATCATTTGTGTTTAATGGTTGTTCCTGATACGTCTGATTTAGGAAGACATTGTGAGGATGATGGTCAAAAGTGGCCCTGTGGTAGTACTGTTACTTGTATTTTTCGTGCATTTAATTAGGTGGGCCATTTTTCATGAGGAAGAGATTTTTGTCACGTTTGTCTATATATATATAGAGAAGAAAGGAAAATGTTAGGTGGCATCTCATGGAGTATAACTCCCACCTACATATTTTTTTGATAAAGAAAGTGACTAAACAGAAATAGTGGTTCCTTTGTTTTCTAATCAATCAATTGTATGACACATCATAAGAACAAAGAAGTAGAAAATGGAATTGACATGATCACTATAGTCCATTTTTTCTTTTATTTTCTTTTTATTGATAATGTGAAAGAAAAAATTCATTATGCGGTGTGTGTCTTAAGTAGAACAATAACAAAAAATCATTGCAATTATTGTACTAAACCAAGACTATAGGAAATGAATTATTGACATCTAAAGTGAAAATATGAACTTAAATAGGGATAACCTATCAATTAAATTATAACATATACAAAACAATTCTATTTATATTATAACATAAAGAAGGCTTTATGAGAATTTATGTTGATGGTGAAGTTGTGGCATTTTAATTATATAATTGAAAAGTTTGTAATTGACTCACTCATTATGAGAAACAATTTACTTAGTATCATACAATTTAATGTGGTACCAAAAATAACATTTATTCCATTACGTTTTATTATTAAAAATCATAACACACTAAATTTATGAATTTTAGTCATTAATTACAATAAATTTAGTATTCGATCCATACTTTGTACATGACTAAAGATCTTTATAAGATATCCATCGTTCAAACATAGCTTGGCATTCTGAAGGACGAAATTCAGGTGCAGTATGACCACCTCCCTACAATAGATAAATTATAAGTATAAATTATTTTAATTAACATTTATTTTTTAAACAAAGTAATAATTAATAGACGAAATAACAAAAAGTTTATTTACCTTGACAGTAGCGAATGTCATTTGATTAGCGTATGTCCTTGTATACCTATATGGTGTTGTGAAAGACATAAAAATTTTCACCTTAGTTTTTGTGTGTCTATATTCGATTGAAATTCTAATATTTTATAGCTAGATATACTATATAACTTTATAACTTACCCTGCAACTTGACCTTCAACCATCCATGGCCTCCAATCATCAACAATAGCATAATTTAACAACTTTATCCATGCTTGTGTTGAAAGATACGTAATAAGCATGTCATGATCACCGCTATTAAGTATATCAAATACATAAACGATAAGTCATTTCATATTCATAAGATATTAAATGTATCAAATATCTTTAAAGAACATCCTAACCTGTAGACAAGAGACCTATAACCTTTTTTGCTGAGGCTCACATGATATGGAATAGTGTTATTGATTATGTACGCGAATGGTAAATTTGAAGTGCAATGCTCCCATTCTCCCTTAGTCCCCTGCATTATATTTTTGTACTCCGTACTAATTGTCCTTCCATATAGATTTATAAATTAAAAATAACTTATTAATCTTTATAAGATAATCAACTATATATACCTTCCGGACATGAAGGGCCTCTCGTGCACGATAATCATTGGCCCAATATTCAGATAGTTTGTTCCAATCATCCTATAACACATTAATCTCCACTCAGGTAAATTTATATGAATATTCTAACATGTTTATTGAACTTCATAAAGAATAAAGTAAAAAAGCTGAAGACTTTATATGTTGATTAAAGTCAATCTTACTCGACATTTTAATCCGGGAAGTAAATCAGGATTCTGGAGCTTTTGATGCTTCTCATAAAGAAACCTTCTTTGTCCATTCAACATAATAAGAGACGATGATGTTGAAGAATCATCAGACAAACAAATAGGCTCCAGAATATTATTAGGATATATTCCCTCAATCAACTGCAGCAAAAGGGGTATCAGTTCACAGAACATCAGTGTCAAAGAACAGGGATAACTAACTCCAACTGGGCAACGTTATCCGACCTGATTATAGGTTTGAAGATCTTGTTGACATAATAAATTTGTCGGATCAGTGTCGAAATACTCTCCTTTGCAATTTGTTTTTAAGGACTGCATATATACAGATATGTTAAAATAGATAATTATAAAGCCTAACAAAGATTTATAACATTAAAATAAGTTATAAATTTTGAAATGTAATAATATACAACCTCGTATAGCTCGTCAGAAATAAGAGCCATTCTATGAGCAAAGGGAATTCGATAGTTTCCTTCATCTGGAAAGGTTAACCCATTGCCAACTATGTATCCCTGCAACCACAATCATGTAAACGGTTAAGATTACACATTATTATTTTATAGTATATTTAAACACATAGTTATTGTGAAAATGGAAGATTTATTAACCGATAACAAACCTTAAGTTGGATAAATGGCTTAATTCCTATCTCGTTACCTGCATTTCATCATAAATAAATTACTCTGTATGAAAAAAAAAAATCATATCAATCAAGATAACAGAAGTCATTTCTTTAAGTACTTTGTTACCATTAGATATCATTTCAGTAACTATTGGAACTGTAATGCCGGAGTATGAGTCCCCTCCAACGTAAAAAGGATTAGAAAGGAATTGCGGATAATCAGCGAGCCACTGAAAGTTATAATAGATTAATTGATTTTGATTTTTTTAACCAAGAAAAAATATCTATTCGTTTGACAGGCAAGCAAAGAGTCTGAAACAAGATCAAGGGGCCAACCTTTCGAAGAAATTCGTATGCATTGTTGCCGGTCAATAAATTATCAGATTGAGCACCATTCGACGTTTTAGCGTATGAAAATCCAGTACCAACGGGTAAATCCAAGAATATAAAGCTAGCTACCTTAGTCCATGAATAGGGAAATGGTAACAACCTGGGCAAGCTCCCATTATACTCCACCGGCTCAATAAGCAATGGTCCTGCACATATATATATATATATATCATTAATCAGTTCATTATAATTTCACTTTAAATCTACAAAGTATGATTATATATAAATATAGATATACCAATTTCTTGAATGATAGCACGTAATGGAGAACAGCCAGGGCCTCCTGTAATCCAAAGAATTAAAGGGTCTTCTTCTGGATTTGAATCCGACTTTATGAAATAATAAAATAGTTGCACTTCTTCATTCTTTCCCACTCCCATGTACCTGAAATCCAAATATATTTAATTTATACATAAATTTCTTATATAATGAAAGTAATTAATAAGCTAGGCAGAAAATTAAAGCAACTAATTAATAACTAACCCAGTTTCCAGATGAAAAGGAAGAGGGCCATCAAAGCCAGGAAGAAACTTGACAGGTGAACCAGCTGCAGCTTCTACATGGCTATGGCAGCTCAGATTGATGAACAACGCCACTACAAGGAAGAAGACGACCGTGCTAGCAGAGTAGCCACTCCACATTCTTTTTCTGGGTAGTGTTAGTATGCTTTAGTTTCCTCAAAGGTTGGGGAATAAAAAAAGTTATAGAAAAGCAAAATTAATTAAAAGGTGGACTAGCTGTACTGAGTTTAGTGGTAGGGCTGGCTGGTTGTTGTTGAATCAACACAAGTATTCCCGTGGAAAAACTTTTTAGACATGTGCCCATACCAATTATTACAAAAATACTACATGGACTTTGTTTTTTATTTTTAACTTCTAATCCTTTTATAAGTTCTGATATAGACACTCTTTTTTCTTTTTTTTTTTATAGAAAAATACAGCATGTCATGTTTGACCTTTTTAGGATGTACCGCACTTCTGTCATGTTCTATTCTTTAATTGAGAGAAGTTCATCACGAAATATGTTTTGATTTTTAATTTTTATCTATTTATTGGTGTAAACTTGTCAAAAGCCTCTAGAAGATAGAATTGAAGATTCTCAAAAAAAAGAAGATAGAATTGCATTACGTTACTACAGTCTACCATTAAAGCAACTATAGACTATAGTACTAAAAACTTGGTTGAATTTGTCAACTTTAGCTTTGGACGTAGGAAAAAAAAAAAAAGAAAAAGAAAATTTTGCAGTTATCCTAAAGTGGACATCTGCAA
The DNA here is from genome assembly GCF_003576645.1 of Ipomoea triloba. Taxonomy (NCBI): domain Eukaryota; kingdom Viridiplantae; phylum Streptophyta; class Magnoliopsida; order Solanales; family Convolvulaceae; genus Ipomoea; species Ipomoea triloba. The sequence continues at coordinate 424,494 of NC_044926.1, read as the reverse complement.
GGTACATATTTATTGGCCTCGCAAGTAGCTTCACCTACCTCAGATCTCAATTATTATTTTTTTCTTCTATAAAGCTTTGTACAGCCGTAAAATTGCCAAAGGCTATGTTCGGCAAACCTAACTGAAAGCTGAAAAGTAACTGTAAACTAAAAAGCTATAAGCTCGAAGCTGAAATCTGAAAAGCTGTTATACTTAAAAGTGTTTGGTAAAATTAGCTTTTTGATAAGCTGATAAATGTAAAAAGACTAAAAAGAATATCTTCATACAATTTAAATAGTTTTAAATTTAAATAGGTTTGTTTATATATCAAAATATAAAATAGTGAAATCAATATATTTTAATAAAATATAAAGTAAGAACACATATTTGAAAACATATAAAGTAAAACAAAATGTTTATAATTCATAAGATTAGTTCATACAAAAATCAATGTTCAAACACAAACGTCAAATTGAAATTACAACCAAATATATTGAAGAGAAAGAGTCAAAAAAGTTTAGCCAAAAAGGTTTTAATTGGGAAGGGAAAAGGATGTCATTTCTTCAAAATAATAAGGTTAAAAATGGAAAAAAAAAGTTAAGAAGCTACTAGCTTATTTTGAAACGGTAGCGTTAAAAAATAAGCTCTTATTTTAAGCTACTAGCTAAGAGCTTATTTTATGAACATTACCAAACATAGCTTATAGCTTATTAGTAGCTTAAAATAAGATATAAGCTCCTAAATAAACTCAGCCAAATAGAGCCAAACACTTTAAGTTTTTCTATCTTTTTTCTCTTTCACCTACTTAATGTTTTGACAAAAACCCTCCAAATGGGATTGCTCTAACATTTACAATCAACAATACTTAAAATCAAAAGCAATGTTGAAAAAGACGCTAGACGTTGATTTTTATATACCACAAAGAATAGATATGTGATGATTTATGTGATATTTTAGAATTAATAGAATAACATTTTATTTATAAAGTTCTAATGTGGGCTGATTTCAACAATTTTACTTGGGCCAGATAAGTTATAATGGTCCGGATATGCATTTGTTGTTGGGCTTATCTATGAATGGTTCAATTATAAAACCCAATAAATTAACCAAAATTTTGGGGATATAATTGTTATTTAATAAAAAAGTGGGGTGTAATATTTATAATGTATAACATTCGGGCAATATCGACATTTTGAACTTTGTCGTTTTTTCTCATTTTGTGCAAAATCTGGCCACGCACGACTGTTGCTACTTGCTAGAAGACTTGAGAACACGGCAAACGGCTTACAACTGAAATTCTGATCAGCGCTGTTGATAATTGGGTTCCGGCGATGGACGCGATTGTTCCGGTGGCGATTCTATCGGTGATTCTCGGAGCTGTTATTGCATTTCTTGCATTCGGGAACTATTTCCGGAAGAGGAAATCCGAAGTGGAATCGATCTCTAAGGTTGATGCTGTTCAGCCCAATCAGAAGCCTTCTCCTTCTCCGAGGCATTCGCAGCAGTCGCATCACAACTCTAAGAAATCTCATTCCAAGTCTCACTCTCACGCCGCCGCCGATAAGGTAAACCAATCAATGCATATCAAATCATCAATGATGATAGGTTTGGTTTGAATTTAAGCTCTGATTTGGCATTTTGAATATGAAATAAGTGAATTGATTTCTTAAATCGTATTAGTCGACTTGGTTTTAGAGATATATGGATGGATAGCTGCTGACTGTACGTATTTAACTGCCTTGAAAAATTTTCATCAATTGAAATGCCTACTAGCAGCTTTTAGCCTAGTATGCAGGCAAGGATTGTTGATTTTTTTGGAAAGAGCTTTTGTCTTTTGCATCATGATTGGAGAAATGGAAGTGATATTTGGTAGTGGCTTCACCTTGTAGGACTCAAACAAACGGCATCATCCACTGGATTTGAATACTCTAAAAGGTCATGGAGATTCTGTCACGGGGATTTGTTTCTCATCCGATGGATGTACTTTGGCGACCGGTAACCTTGGGCTTTATCTTTCCATTCCTGTTTCTTGTATTTTTCTTTTGCATGTTACTTTCATGTCATGATGAATGGTTCGTGTAGCATGCATTGAACTCAAGTAAACTAAGGTTTTATCTCAAACTAGTTGGGATTAGCAAGCATAGCAAACAACTAAAACACATGGTCACTTAAATTCTTGCCCACAAAGAGGTATGCCTTTCCTTGAAGAAAGTGAATATATTATACCTTGCAGGGGATGAAAATTAGAGTAATGTATTTTTTGAAATGAACTCTTGTTAATTTGTGTTCTAATGTCAAATGCTATACTCTAATTATGAGATGAATATATAAAAGACTTATCAAAGCAAGTTAACAAAAAGATTTCAATATCTAAGGTGTCAGTTTTTCTTTTCGTAGACGTCAAATTTTTTATTTTTTATTTTTAATTTGCTGACTGATAATTAATCATTGTTAACTATAAGATGTTTCTTCATGCAGCTTGTGCGGATGGAATTGTGAGGGTATTCAAATTGGATGATGCGACAAGTAAAAGCTTTAAGTATGAGTTATTTTCCCCTCATGATTAATGAACCTTGTTTGAATGACATGATGTCATGACCTTTGTTTTCCCTTGTAGGTTTTTGAGGATTAATTTACCTGCTGGAGGTCATACATCTGCAGTTGCATTTGCTGATGAAAAATCTTCAATAGTTGTAGCATGCCCAGCCTTTTCTGGTTCCTCTCTATACATGTATGGGGAAGAGAAACCAAAAGCAGCCACTGATGGCACCAAGTTGCCTCTACCAGAAATAAAATGGGAGCACCATAAAATCCATGACCAGAGGGCTGTCCTCACTCTGTTTAGTACCAAGGCTACTTATGGTACTGCTGATGGGAGTACCATTATTGTTTCGTGTTCAGAAGGTATGTCATATTTTTGTATTACTCGGATGAATTTCACTATTGAGTGAAACTCAAATGGTTAACTAATTTCCCTGTTTTCCTACCCCCACTCTAAAATAGATGTCTAAGGAGAAATGATTAGCTAACATGTCTTCTTTGTCTTTTGTGATTTTAGGTACTGATGTTGTGCTTTTTCATGGAAAAACTGGAAAGGTCTTGGGTAATGTTGACACAAATCAGCTCAAAAACCACATGGCCACTATCTCTCCTAATGGGCGTTTCATTGCTGCTGCAGCTTTCACTGCTGATGTTAAGGTGATTATGTTTATTCTGTTCTTATGTGGCTTTTTGCATCCCATAGGTGGTTAGGGTGGATTTTTCTTCAGACTAGAACAATCACTTTTACACTGACCCAACAACCTGCCTACATCAGCCTGACCAGCAGTTAATATTTGGTGCTGATTATTGTTATCTGATAACGTAACAAATATCAATATCCCTGCTCTCTTTTTGGTTCAGTAGATATCCAACATGGGAACCTTTTGGTGCTAAGCATCATAAATTCTGTTAGCTAGGGTTTGTAACTTGTACAGAAATGACATGCTTATGGTTTTAGTTACTGGATTAGAGAAGATGATAGTTTCAGAGTACATTCTTTTCCTATTGTTATTTTGGTTACCATATCTAAGTTGACATTATTCCCATTTTCCATATAGGAAAGAGTTTCTATGTCACTGATACAGGATTTTCAGCTCTTGGGTTTCCATTGAAATATATAACCTTTATGTTGGCAGGTCTGGGAAATTGTGTACTCAAAAGATGGTTCAGTGAAGGAAGTGTTGAGAGTTATGCAGCTCAAGGGGCACAAGGTAAATCTAGATTCCCAAAAAGATTGTACTATTACTCTCTCTCTCTTTCTTAGGTCCTTTTCTTGTTTCTCTTTGTATTGTTATTTTGTACTTAAAATATTTCCAATTTGAGAGGTTTGACCCCATTTAGGAATAGCCTTGTCGCTGTCTATAAGGTGCTGTAAGGTGAAATCTTGAATTTTTTAACAATTTGAAAGAATTTAAAACTATTTATGGAATGAGTGCATTCTCTCTGGGTAACTGCAGGAAGATGGCTTGATTTCCATCTAACCTTCTAATTTGATGTCTGGTGCCTCTTCAATTGCTTACATCAGTTGGTTGTAACATGTTTTCCTGTTGCCTGTTTTTATTAATTCTATGTAGTCATATTTAGCTTGAAGTCCAAATGTTTGCCTGATATTTCTTTTCTTCCATGTGAATTCTGTTCAGAGTGCAGTGACTTGGCTCTGCTTTACTCCAAATTCAGATCAAATAATTACTGCATCCAAGGATGGTTCTATTAGAGTGTGGAATATCAATGGTATGTAATTTTAGTATTAGTTCATCCAAACATGTTATGGCATTCTATGTCTACGTTCCTCTTTGATCTCTTTAAAAGTTAAAAGCACCCACCAACTCCAAAAACCTTCTTCCTTCCAGTAGGATACTTACAGGTTTCTTTAATGCAGTGCGTTATCATCTTGATGAGGACCCCAAAACTTTGAAAGTGTTTCCTATTCCACTTCATGATGCAAACGGCACAACTTTACACTATGACCGCATGTGCCTTTCACCTGATGGAAAGATATTGGCAGCTATTCATGGTTCTACATTGCAATGGTTACATGCTGAGACAGGGAAGGTTTTGGATACAGCTGAGAAACCCCACGATGGTATGCCTTCCTGTTTAGTTGCTTGATGTTGAAGACCATAAAAAGCTTTATCTTCTACACTTCCCAATCTATAAACCCCCTTTCTTCCGATTTTTTATCAGATTATATTTATTTATTTACCATATGTTCTACCAGGTAACATCACAGACATGGCTTGGTCACCTCGCACCATCTCTTCAGGCAAGTAACCGCCATCCTCCACCCCAAACCCCCTGGGTGCAAAATGAAAGAAAATAATATCCAAAATTCTTAGGGATGCACAGTGAAGTTTGCCTCATAATATAAATTTATGATGAACAATGGTGAAGGACACACTATTCAAGTACATGATGGGTTCATAGTATCATTTAAGAATGAGAGACAATGCTAGACAAGATTAGCAATTAAAGTAAAAAAGGATTCTCTAACACCGCACCATCTAAACTTTCTGTCCAAAAGCATCTTAACTTCAACAGCAAAACCAGAAACCATTGCCTAACACCCTTGCATATAGCATTTTGAGTGACATCTGACATCCTCATCTACAATAGAAAGTGAAAGAAACCAGAAACTCTAGAAGTTGATTTGCTAGAGTTGACATCTCAGCTTATAAAGTGATCTATTGCTCTCTTGTTTTAGTTGTATGCAACTATGTACAGTATAAAGTGGCTTACTGTTATTTTATTTTATTTTATTTTGTTATACAGGAGACAAGCAAGTTTTTGTTTTAGCCACATCCAGCGATGACAAGAAAGTGAAACTTTGGGCTGCTCCATCACTACAATCGTAAAAAACCACAGGTGCACCGCAGCTAATCATGATGCAGAAGCTTCAAGTTTTTTGGTACTGACATCTATACAAATGCAACCTCTGACCACTAAACCGGTGAATGCAAGTTGAGAGAGCAGTTCATAGGCTGAGAAGTTGAGTCTAGCACAAATTGACTTCTTTATTTGCAGGCTATCTTTCCTTTATATTGCAAATGAGAGTATGGTATTAAAAAATTTTGTATGCAAAGATGTTATGAGTGGTTCTTGGTTTGCTGTTGAAGTTTAGTTGGTGCCAATGATACTGCAGAAGTTGAGATGATTTTATTAAGTTGTTCACCTTAAATTATATTATGAGATCAATTTACTATACTTTAAATCTGTGTTTTTCTCGATATTTTTCATGATTAAACAGATACTCTCTAGCATAGGCTAATTTGAATTGGAGTTTTTATTGCTAAAATTTTATCTGGGTGTTTGTCAAAATTTGACTTTATAGTTACATTATAATCGCATACCAACACTTTTTGATGTTGTCATTTGTGATAATAAAAAACGTGATAGCCACGAGTCTCAGCTAATCCTCTGACCCCACCGAGTTCAACGACGTCGTATTGTGCTCCCGGCCAAAACCTTTTTTTTAGTGGGAATGGTGGACGACAAAAATGGGCAGGGCTGAGGTTGTCTGCATTTTGAAGCGCAGAAAGAAAATGGCTTCCATGGCGTCGCCATATTCTCACTCTCTAACCTCCATCTACAACAAGAGAAGATTCTCTTATTACAATGTTTCTTCTTCCTCCTCTCGCATATTCAGTTGCCAGAAGCAGCCCCAACAAGAAGAAGATAGTTGTCTTCCCCAAATGGGTCGCAGGTACTATAAGATGGATTCCTTTTTCTGTCAACATTGTCTTTTTAGTTTTTATGAACAATATTCCGCAATTGATAAACATAACTATGTTTGCAGGGAGGTAATACTGAGGAGCAGTGAAATTGCAGTTCTTGGAGCCATTTTCAGCTTCAGGCATGTTTTTCATTCCTTCAAATACATTCTTATGTTTACATTATAATGCTTCAAATTCATTTCAAGCTTCTCCCCTTTTTGCTTTCGTGAGATGAATGAAAGGAATGGAGATTTGGGTCACTGAGTTTTAGATAAATTGTGTACTGGTGGTGATTTACAAGAAATAATAAACTGAGCTGTGTATATATATGCTGATTCCAGAGATAGGATAAATCAAGAAACTTTTTGTAGGAATAGTTGATCTTGAGCCTTGACATTAAACCTTGAATGCCCTTTCTGTTGATTAGATATAAACCACATATAGGTAATTTGGTTGCAAGATCAGATTTTGCTCAAGAGTTTGGTAACTTGAAATAAATTATCGGTTTAACCCAATAGTTTAGTTTAGAGCAGTTGAGAAGCTGGTTACTAATGTAACTGTAAGGTCGGAGGATTACGGATTTATGTAAGAGTTTTGTGTTGCAGTGGGCCTAAGCCAAACTACTTGGGAGTGCAGAAGAGTCCTCTTGGCTTAGCGCTATGCCCGGCCACCAACAACTGCATTTCCACTTCTGAGAACATCAGTGATCTCACTCACTATGCCCCTCCATGGTACAATTCTCTTCCTGTATCCTCAAATTTTTGTTAAACAACAAACATGATGGGAAAAACAACATTATTGTTTGATTTGTGCACGTGAAGATAGTGCTGAAACGTTCTTGGTTTATCTCTTTGTTTGACTCTTCTGAAGGAACTACAACCCTGAAGAAAAACGTGGTAAAGTGAGCAGAGAAAAAGCCATGAAAGAGCTTCTTGAAGTGGTAACGAGACAAATTCTAAATATCACTGTGACACAAGAGTTAGTATGCAAACACGAGTTTTAACTTTTAACTAGTAAATTTTCGTTTTACAGATCAAATCCACAAAACCAGACAAGTCCACGCCAAAGATTGTGGAGAAGAAAGATGACTATGTGCGTGTAGAATATCAAAGTCCTATTCTCGGGGTATGTTCAGAAAACGTTTTCAACTTTTTTGTTATTATGTTGTAAAGCACACACTGATAAACGCTCTTCATCAATCAGCTTGTGGATGATGTTGAGTTCTGGTTCTCCCCTGGCAAGAAACCCCTGGTACAATACAGGTCTGCATCGCGTAAGGGAAGTTATGACTTTGATGTAAATCGGAAGAGAATCAAGGTGAGAATTTCAAAGAAAACACTGCCTTCATGTGATGTTAAGTGCATATTCCACAGTTTTACAATGCAAGTTATGACTACTATTCTCATCATTTTAATCAGGCTCTTAGATTGGCATTGGAGAAGAAGGGATGGTCATCAGAAGACACTGTTTGAGGAATTTTAGTGAACACTGATTCATAAATGTAGTTTTGCAATTTCCCACATAAAGACAATGATTTGTTCTACAGACAATGACTGTTGATTTTCAACTTTCTTCAAATACATAGATGCTAAGGTTTTTTGTCTAACACAACCTAAGATGTAAATGTAGTGTGTTTTTAAGATGACTATAGGCCCAATATTCTAATAAACTTTTTTGGGCCAAAAAGTTGTAAACCTTTCCAGCCTAAAAGCCTAATCCAAACCACTTCTACTCACAGGCCATTCTATCTCTTTCTACATCAGCAGATTGTTAATACAATTACAAAGTCAAAAGATCAACTGATTCAACTCTTGATTTCTATATCAGTGGAATGTTAATGCAATTACAAAGTCGAAAGATCAACTGATTCAACTCTTGACTTTTGCATATGTGCACCATGTTAAAAAGATCCAAATAAAACATTCTTAACGACATCTACACATTTAATATGGATGAAAGTTGTGGGATTTAATGTATAAAGAAAGACTCAACTTTTTATCAAATTACATCTCCAAGTCCAACCACATCTATACTAATTGACACTAGACATTTCACTTTACCATAATCACTTGGTTATAAATACTAATAAAATTTGGAGAATCAGATAGTTGGGATGGATATGAGTTTGACGAAATCTGCTTCTAAAGTTTTTCAAGTCCTAAAGTAGTTTGTTCAAACTTCAATTAAACAAGTATTAGTTTGACTCCTTTCATTTTCATGTCCCCCTTTTCAACCACAGCCAAAGCATAATACATATAATATACTTGCCGTATGTAGGGGGACATCATGTTATCTTAAACATACATACATGTCTTATGCACAACATTTAATTAGAGTAATATTATCAAAGGCAAAAAAAAAAAATTCTGTCAACATTATATTCATGACATTTTATAATTCATAGGCTCTCACCACACGAGTGCAAAAGAAAACTAGCTTGTTGGTCCATAATATTATTGGATAAAAAGTTGTTGATTAGCTAGCTATTATCTTGACTTTATATATACTATAGAATATAATTGTGTGTAGTGAGTTAAGTCAAGAGGAGTTTGATGAGTGACCACTGGTTAGAGCATGATTCTCATAAATACAGGTCATAAATTTGATGAACTCACACGGAATTTTTCTAGCGTGATTTACCAAATAAGAGGAATGAAGTTTGACAAATAAGATAATGATACTACGTAATGAAATCTGTGACTCTATGCACCTAGAACCAAAGACATGAACTTGCAATTTGCTCATAGCCAATTAGCCATAGCAAAAAAAAAAAAAAAAAAAAAAAAAAGTATTTGAGACTATCGGGTCGAACAATGACACCGCAAGCGGGATTTTTTTTACTATCCAGTACCCACACAAAAGACTTGACATCACACGTCAAGGTTTCTCTTACTATCCACACAAAGGACATCAAGTCACAAGAAAGGTAAGATTATATTTAAGAAAAGACAAGATTCCTTTATTTTCGGTATAGATAAGGAGACCATAGTCTTCAAAGACCTTTCAACTTCAATTCTCAACTACTTTGTTCATTACCAATAAAGTTTAGTTATCGAATTCAGATGATTTAATCATAATAATGAGTATTTACATGCCGATTTTTCTCAAATAAAGTTCAACCCGTCGAATAAATTAGAGTTTAATATTGTTAGCAAATACTAAAAAATTCTGAACTTTTAATACTCCATCCAAGAGACATGATGACATTACGACATTGCTTCTTCTTCACACCAAACATCGGACAAGAACCGGACGGCGCGGGTTTAGCGCCGTTACGAACTGTTGCTGACTCTCATCCGACGTTTTTGTTTTCTTTTTCATTTCCATTTTCCTTTAGTTGGCAGCAATAATTATTATATGAAACACCAAAAAGAAATACTGATTTATTATATGAATTTTATAACTCCTAGGAAAAAATATATATATTTTTAAGTGGAAATTAAAAAATGTTATTTGGTGACATTTATAATGGTCAAAGCAGCGGCGTGGTGGGTCCGGGGTGATTGGTGAGGTCATTCAGTAAGTCCCCAGCTGTTACGTTGTTGTCATCAGTCATCACCGACTTCTAACGTGGGTGAGACCCGTTTGGAATTTAAGAATAAAACGGTCCGACTTTTCATCGCCGAACTGCAAACCTTTTTGACTGTTGAGTCAAATGACCATAAAAACCATGCCATCATCATTCCTTTCCTTGTCTACCCTCTCTATATGCATCATGTCTCCTTCTCATTGGACTCTAATCAATGGGATGTTTGGTAAATAGTTGTTAGTTGATTGGGTTAGTGCGTTTGACTAGTTGATAACATTAGTTGATTGTAGAAAAATGTTCGATAAATTAACTGATAACTGATTACATGTAAAATGGTTTTTTTCTAAAAGCTGATCGAAAAAAACTGTCTTCAACAACTTTTTGAATTTTAACAATTTGGAGCAATAAGTTGTTACAAAAAGTTAATTAATTTTTTTGTTACAAAAAGTTAATTAATCAACACTCATATTGATGGTAGAAGTATCAAGTTATTAGTCGTTATAATTAAAAGAACAATATTATAGAAATATCAAGTTATTATTAGTTAATTCGAGTTTGAATTAATTACCCTTATTTAATGACATTTATCTATTATTTTATCCATTTATTTTTATTTGTGTATTATATTATATGATATTGTAAAAATTTTTATATTAAAGAAAAGGGTAGAGAGTTAATATAATCCGATTATATTTTATTAATTATTATGTGATGAGATAAGGTTGAAATTAAAGCTAGTGGTGCCATACCAACTTGATTCAATTATATTGCATGTTACTATCTAATAATAACCTCATTAGCTCTACCGTTATAAATTGAATTTGTTCACGAAATAATAATACTATTACGGAGTATTTATTGTCACGTAGCATTTATAATGTTTTGCATTGATTATAAGATACGGAAGGAGTTGATTTAATTTGTTTAATTATATTGCTTGACGCAATCTACTATTAATTGACCTAATTAACATTTGGGATTATATATGTAGATTACACTCCTCAATTAATACTCAAAATCCGAACACAAATTAATTAAAGAAAAATAACTTTTCGCCTTTTAATTATATCTATTATCACTTTTTATTGCTCAGTTGTCTGGACTTGTTTTTTTTTCTATCAGATTTTTATTGAAATTTGTTTTTTTTTTAATTATTTGGTAGACAGTACAATTGATAGATGAAAAGTGATAATGGTATAATTAGTGGATTAGAAATATTATTTTTTTAATAATTTAAAGACGAAAAGTGATCTTAAAATAAACAATCTATATTTAGTATTCTTTTTTGGTTTTGTCTAAACTCATTGTGGTTTTAAAGATTTTGTTGAAAAACGTTTAAAATTTAAATACGAGGCGTGCCATTCACAAAATATAATAGCTCCATATATATATATATATATATACAAGTATAAATACACATACAAAATGAAGAAGAAGCCCTAGAATCCAGAGAAGACGATTTATCGATCATGAGCTTAAATTGCAGTAGTACCGGTAGTGGCGGCGGAGGGAGCGGCGGAGGTGGCGGCGGGGGGCCATGCGGGGCATGCAAGTTCTTGAGGAGGAAGTGCGTGGCGGGGTGCATATTTGCGCCGTATTTTGACTCGGATCAAGGCGCGTCGGTGTTTGCATCGGTTCATAAAGTGTTCGGAGCTAGCAACGTTTCCAAGCTGCTCCACCACATTCCGCCGCATAAGCGCCTCGACGCCGTCATCACCGTTTGCTTCGAGGCTCAGGCCCGCCTCCGAGACCCCGTCTACGGCTGCGTTGCTCACATCTTTGCTATTCAGCAGCAGGTATATATATATATATATATATATATATATATATATATATATATATATATATATATATATATACTTTTCCGGCCTATACACGCTCGGGCACACACTCACACACACACATATATATACATGATAAATTCTTTATTTTCCGACCACTTACACATATATACATGGTAAGTCTTTCATTTTCCGACCATCTATGTGCGCTTACCGTGCACGTACATGTACATGATAAATTCTTCATTTTCCGACCATCTATGTGCGCCTACCGTGCACATATATATACATGATAAATTCTTCATTTTTCGACCATCTATGTGCGCCTACCGTGCACATATATATACATGATAAATCCTTCATTTTCCGACCATCTAGGTGCGCATACCGTGCACATATATACACATGATAAATTCTTTATTTTCCGACCATCTACACGCGTACACATATACATATATACTCCGATCAGTACATGATAAGTCTTTCATTTTTCGACCATCTATGTAATAATATGTGTGCGCATATATACCCAATAAGTTTTTAGTTTTTCATTTTTCGGTCATCCATTTGGAGATACATTAAAAATCCATCCAAAAATATTGAATTATGTATCGTTTGTATATGTTGTTTGGGGTCACTAGTGTTTAAACATATGATCACCTATTTCGGAGGGTCATTGAGTTACTAGTTATTTAACAATGCACTTGATTGTTTCTTAATTGCATCATAGTCCAAATTATTACGGAGTATATTTAATGTCGAAGTTTGGAACATACATCATTAACTCCCACTCTTTTATATAAAAGATATATGGTTTTTTTTTATAAAAAAAAATTATGAAAGAGGGTTGATCATATATTCATGGTGGTGCATTATATTAACTAGAAGCATTATAGGGTTCATCTTTTATATATATTTACAAGCATAGAGCTTCATAATGTTATAAAAACTTTGGTTTGTGTATAAATGAGGCGTATAGATGATAAAATGTATTATATTTTGATTGAAAAGTATTACGTGTCTGACATGAGTTTGTGTATAGATTGGTATGTGAATGGTTTGTTAGAAGTGCGTTTGTTGGGGAGTTACACAAGGAATAAAGACTTCTCTTTTTGCGTTAGTTTTAATTTGGAATTGCTTTTTGACCAATATTCTCAACTTATGCTAATTAAAATAATATAGATAAACATAAGTCGTTTTCCGCCACGTACCACGTTAATCCTCAATCTCGATCTCTAATTTGTTCCATTGCAGGTGGTGAACTTACAGGCCGAGCTTTCCTTCTTACAAGCCCACTTGGCCAGCCTTCAGGTCCCCACACCACCGCCGCCGCCTATGTCGGCGGCGATAAACATTGCAGACCTCTCAACTGTGTCTCCGGCGGCCTATGATACTCTTTCGTCTCTGTTTGATCCAACGTCGTTGACGACGGTGCAAGCTGCATGGCCGCCGCCCGTGCAGCAGACGCGCCACTTCAACAGGGATCCGGCGGAGTCATCGTCTTCGCCGCCCGCCGGTTCCGGTGTTCTTCAAGAACTGACGCGCCACCTTATGCGTAGGCCGCCGCAGGGGTGTTAGGGCCTGGCTTGGACTGCAGCTTCTATTTCATCTTCAAAATCAGCTAATTAAGAGAACCTTAATTATTAAGTAGCTTAATTAGTGACCTTTTAAATCCGGCCTATTTGTAATTTTCTTGTACTTAAATGACAATTTCATTAATTTCATACTAATAATATTATATATTTTATATATATCAGAAGCCTAGTGGTACCGGATTGAACTTTCATATGAAAGAGGTGGGTTTGAACCTCAGTGAAGTCGATATTGACTTTTCGTATTTCAGTAGGTTGAGGAAGTAGTTATGAACAGATACTCGATCATTCTAACAGAATTAATAGTGCTCAAAAATTTTTTATATATATCATAAATAGTACAGTAGACGAAGGACAAAGGGTCACATAGCATGTTATAATAAGACTCAGATCCAATGTACAACTGAGTTGTGGTTCTGATCTGTCATCCCCAATCTCCGACAAGAAATCAAACCCAACACTCACAATTAAACTACAGACCCATTGCCCAGATCAGACGAATAGATGATGACATGCATGGCATATTTCTGAAATGATAATAAGTTAGGATATCACCTGACGTTCGTAGTATCTTTGAAATATCATATCTTATCTCTATAAGAATGTCACAGCTTGCCACTATCACTGTCTCATGTTTCTGGTGTGTTTTGTGCTTCTGTTTAATGATCTTTCCGGTAAAGAATACGCTACTGCAAATGTAAAGAATGATAAACATATTAACTACTGGTATTATATTATTGAATATATATACTAGTGTTTGCACTAATGATATAAAAAAAAAAAAATTTAATCAATATATCATAATAATATAAGTAATTAGAAAATTTAAATATCACGTATGATTTGATATATGAAAAATTATATTACAAATTATATGTTCCTCAGAAGCATTACGGGTGAACCGTTAAAGAAAAGAGAACATGTCTACATTTGAATCATATTTGCAAACAAAATCACAGCATAAGTACGTTCTTCCTTATGCTTCATTCATACTATCTAAGACATCAAACGTTGGAGCCAAGATTGCTTGATTTTCTAAATAACTAAGATCATTATTCGCACTCCGAAACATAGGAAATGTGCTCTCAACCATTGTTGGAATAGGTTTATCTTTAGATTGCAATAATATGTGAGGAGGTGGTATACTTATCTCAAAATCATCATCATTTGTGATACTATTTATTCCTTCACCATTATTAGCAATAATCCACTTTGCAAATTCTTCAAATTTCACATTGGATTATCTTTCCAATTTTTTTGTTAGGGCGGGTTAATCTTTACTAATAATTCCGCTAATCATAAAATCACACATTGCATACTCGATCTCCAAATGATATTATCAGTACAAAGAGATTTTGAGGGGGGAAATGATATGTACAATGAGTCATAGCTGCTTGCTTTAATTTAATCATCATCTTCATCCATTGCATCACTGCCAATAGTTTCTGCATCTGATCCAACTTCAGTGTTCGGTGCCACCACAGTATCATCATCATCATCTGTGCAACTCTCAGTCTCTGAGTTAGAAGCAAACCCTCCTTCCTCCTTATCGCCCACAGCATGACTGAACTGCTCCTTCAGATCAGGAGCAATGATTCCAATCATCTCGCTTAGTGCTTTGCGGTCGTGATCCCGTTTGGAAGATGATGGGGCGGATTGACTCTCTGCAACAGGAGCACATGACGATGATTCAGGGCCACCTCCATTACTGTCGTCTTTACTCCGTTGAGAACTATTATTCTCTCCATGAACAGATGGGGCAGTACTGCATGCCCAGCTCCCAGCAGCTTCTGAGGCCAAAAGATCAGTGGTTCTGATGCTGCCTCCTACTGCTTCAGTGGTTTCATCTGGAGGATTTTGAACCTCAAGGGTGTTTCCTGGTTG
This sequence comes from Ipomoea triloba, assembly GCF_003576645.1. Lineage (NCBI taxonomy): Eukaryota > Viridiplantae > Streptophyta > Magnoliopsida > Solanales > Convolvulaceae > Ipomoea > Ipomoea triloba. The sequence goes on along the minus strand of NC_044926.1, from coordinate 409,478 downwards.
GGAATCATGCCTTTGGGCTTCTTTTTCGTTCGTGTTAACATCTAATTGCATTGTATCCTCAGCAGCTATTGTACTGCAGCATTTGTTTAAGTCTATATTCCTGTCACCATTTATAGCAGGACTTTCAGTCTCGAGCACAGTTTCTGTTCCTACAAGGTCAATATTAGCACCGGATTCATGTATTTGTTCAGTTCCCACAGTATCTCCCTCCATCACAGGTACTGTCTCAACCCCATTGATGTCAGAACCAAAGGCACCCTGACACGGTTCAGTGCTCGTGAATTCCACCTCCTGGGTGTCTTGCCCGTCTTCTTGGCTTCTGACATTGCATTCATGCTTCTCTGTGACACTAGCATCACTTGATGTCCCAACTGCATCTCTCACTTGCTTATGGGCGGAATCACTCAAACCAGCCTTACTAATTCTCCCACCATTGATGCATCGTCCTAGCTCTCTCTCCCCAACTAGTGATCTGTTAACATTCCAATTGTTTGGTTCAAGCTCCACTTCCACTGATGTGTTCTCATAATTCTCCTCATCTTCTAAGGTCCTCTGCATTGACCTTAACTGCTCCTGCTGCTTTGCAAACAAAACTGAGATCTCCTCAGTAGTGGAATAGAAAGCCCGGAGCTGAGTCTCTCTGCAAACCACTCAGGCAACATAATATATGTTACTGAAAATGGCCTGAAATAATGCATAAAGAGCAGAAATCTCTTGGGCTCTTACCGAAGCATAATTCTTTCCCTGGCTGCTTTCAGCCTACGTCTCTCAAAATCTAGATCTCTCACTGCAGAATTGATCTCAAGTTCAAGAACAGAAACTTTTGCCCATGCTTCTTCTCGAGCAGACTGCTACAACGGCAAGAGAAAGTCTCAACTATTGAAAAGCATTAAACCAGTAGAAACCTACTTACATAGTAATATCTATTTTACAAAAGCAAGTTTTTCAGTTTTGGGTTTTAGCCTATAGAAGATGAAAGTATACTTTAAAACCAGAATGATAGAATATATAAAACATCTCGTTCAATTCCTACCTTTTCTCTCTCGAGCTCCTTCCTCAGCCTTTTCTTTTCATGCTCTAGTTCTTCTATTCTCTGCAAATAAAGCACACAATTTCCCAGGTTCTCAGCATCCAGTGCAATCACAGTAAAAGCATACACACTCACACACATAAAACTATCATGCTTTGATATTCTAACAAGAAGCAAGTAACCTACTTTTCTGTTACTGACAGAAGCCAATTGCTCCTCATGCATTTGCGCCTCAAGCTGGCGAGCTTTATTGTCTGAATTTACCAGTTTCTGTCTGGTTTCTTCCTGTGATAAGGAAAGAAAGAGAACAAGACACTTTCAATCAGTTAGAGAACTAAGGCATAATGCACAAGGAATAAGGTCATGTATACACTAGACTAGAGAATACCAATTTTAATCTCATGGTTTCCACCAGTGAACACCTCTCTTTCTCTGATTCCTGAAGTCATAAATAACTAATGTTTCATCATCATGGTCTCATAAAACAAACGAGAAGCCATAATAAGTTGATTCATTTTTACCTGCAGTTTGTAAATCATTTCTTGCTGCTCTTTTTCACGTCTCAAGGCAGCATCGGAGTGTCGTTTTATTTCCTCCTGTGCTTCAGCCTGAACTCTCTGTATCGAGGCCTTTAGGTCTAATGCAGCCTTTTCTCGTTCTTCTTTTCTCTGTTCACGCTCCTCATCTAGTAAGGCCTTTAGTTCCAAAAGAGACGCTTTCTGACTAAAATTTTTTAAAAACAGGCCTATTTTAAGATCCTCCCCACAACAAAAGCATTAAGACAAGCAATCTTTTGATAAAAATATTTATAAATTTAAAAGAAAAAGAATTAAAAAATAAGTGCAATTTGACATTTCCACAGAGAAATCTAAACTAAATAAATGGCGTACCTATTTATTACTTCATTGGCCTCAAGACATGACTGCTCAGATGCACTAAGTCTTTCATTAAGGTCTTCCAGGGCATGTTTTAGCTCAGCAGATATTCTATTAGATTCCACAATTTCTTTCTCCTTAGCCTCTAACAACTGATTCAACTCTTTGAGCTGATCAAGGTAGGATTTTGAAACAGAATCTCTCAAATCTTTCATTTCCTACAAAACAATAAAAGTAAAATTAGGCACAGGAAGTTGAGAGAATTAAAATATTAGTATTAAATACAAATTAATGGTAATTAAAAAACAATGCATATTAATATATTGCAAAAAGAAACCACCAAATTCATTTAATTACATAAACAAGTCAAGCAAACTTAAAAGTTATGCACAGCGATGGATCCATTCAAAAGAGAAAAGAACAAATATGAACAAGTAAAGCATACAGTCTCATGTTTCTCAACAGTCGCACGATATTCATTACGCAATGTGTCAATTTTTGCAACTTGATCTTCCAATTGCTTCCTCAGCTCCTATAAGAAATTGTACATAAATTAAAATCATATGGTTATGAAGAATAAAAGAAATGAACTTGGTGAACCTGCAGAAGCAATATTAAGCATCCCAAAAAAATTGTACCGTGTTTGACCGTTGCATGCTACGGAAATCATCCAGAGAAATAGGACCTTCAGGAGTACCAATCCCTATTCCCTTAAGTCTCTTGCTGTCACCGCCAAACTCCTCTTCACAGGACAGCCATCAGCAGATAAGGACATATTAGTCAATAGCAAAAATTCCCTCCATCAAGAAAAAATCATCCACTTCGACTAGATATGGATTTAGGAGTGTATATCTAATGCATTAACTAAGTGAAAATATTCCAATACATCAGCCTATACCAGCATAACAAAATCAACAGAAAAGATTAATGAAAATCCTAGATACCTGCTTTTCTCTTTACAGCTACCTCTTCAGCTGATGAACTAGGCCTTAAAACTTCTCGAAATACAAAGGCAAATGCATGTTCTGTCACAATATAAAAAGAATTTTAAAGAAACAAATAGAAATGGGAACTCCATAGATAGAGGAAAAAGATCCAAAAGAGAAAACCCTAAACCCAAATAACTAATATATATATATATATATATATATATATATATATATATATATATATAGAGAGAGAGAGAGAGAGAGAGAGAGAGAGAGAAAGAGAGAGAGAGAGAGAGAGAAAGAGAGAGAGAGAGAGAGAGAAAGAGAGAGAGAGAGAGAGAGGAAAAGTTAATACAAGTATTCATTTAAAGAAAAGCTCAGATAAAATCTCCATGATTAGTAAAAGTTGAAAGCAGCAGGAAAGAATGCAGAACTTTAGCAACTAAGTTTGCAGTTAGGAACCATGAACCACAGTTCATATTTCAGCCCATTGAGCTTTACTCAACCCCCAGAATCTGGAAAGAAACTTTCAAGTTCTTAAAGAATGATTGATGACTGGAAGATACTCTTCTTCTAATGACCTAACACAATGACCCAATTTTGGCCAGAAGAAAATAAGACATAGGCAAATCTATTATATTTCATTCTTAAAATCAGCACAAGCAAGCACAAATCCTAGAAAGACTAACATTCCTTTACCATGTTGTGGAGCAAAGGCAATAGATATAATGTCTCCATGCTTAAGTCTAGCTTCAGGGCTATTTTTATTCAACTTTTCCCAGTTGAGATATGTCCCATTCGTGCTGCAGAAGACCCAAAGGTTAGAAAATTGACTTAACAAGATGGACTGTAAAAGATCCAGAAGGTAAATTCTACCTAGAATCTTTCAGAAATACTAAAGTGTTGTGCTCTGTATCTTCATTAGCAATCCTTTTCCTATAGATCTTGCAATGTGATGCACTAACAGCTGGGGATGAAATTTGGAACCGAGCATCATCCACCAAGCGGCCAATGCGGTGTTCTCCAGCTGTCAAAAGTATATTTATGCCCTGAGTTGAAAGTGCAAATGTCAGATAATGAAGTATCAAAGTGTACATTGAAAATTAAAGCATGGTGTATTCCACTAAATGCTGAAAGACCAATTGTCAGCGGCAAATGACTTTGCTAATGTAGGTAACAGGATGCACAAGACTTCAAAAAGTCAATTATTAATTCAAAACAATTCGGCTAAAATACTAAATTTACTGCTTCAAAACAGCAAAAAAATATATATATATATATATATATATATATAAAAACAAAAAAAAAAAAAACAAAACAAAACAAAGGAATCACGGACCTGGTTACGCTTGCGAGCCTTGTCGGAAATGGCTGTGAGGACACCCCAAACGTCAGGATCGGAGTACTGAAGAGGCTGCGAGGCGAAGTTGGAGGCGACGAGGAGTATGAATTCCTCGGGGTTCTGAGGGTTTCCCTGCGGCTGGGAACCATGGTCATTGTTCTCATTGAGTTTACTGCCACGGGAACGGGAACGGGAGCAGATGGACTCGGAGGGGAGTGGGGACGGCCGCTGGTCTTTGGGAGAAGCATTTGAATTCGGGTTCGTAGTATGGTCGGGCTTCGAGGTTAACGCCGACGGCGTCGTCGGGTTATCGCCTTCCTTCAACATCTTTCCATTTCACTCGTCGGACATTCAGCCGGTCGCTAATTCACAGAAATGGCGGGGAATTCGTAAAAGCCCTAAAACACTGTGCTTGGCTGCTTGCTTTTCGTGTCTGCGCTAATTCACATTTATCGTGTCTGCGCTGCGTGCCACCTGCCAAGCCAAAACTAAAAGGGAAAGTAAATATTTTATTGCATAAAATAGCTAAATTGCATAATTACCTCAAAACTAAAATGTATTACAAATTTAGCTAAATTGCTAAATTGCATAAGCCAAATCTTTCTTTCTGTAACTTAAAAATGTATTGACCCAATTCTTATGTCAAGTTTTTCTAATTTTTGCAATGCATACTTCAAATTTATAAACGAAGAGATAACCCCACCATTTTAATGAAAAATACAATACACTTGTATTTTTAGAGCTTATTTGACATTCATGAAAAATCGATCTCAATTTCATAAATATTATTGTATAAATCTCTGACTGCAAGGTTCGGTTCATGGCAATCATTGTAGAATGTTTTTACAATGGAGATAGATTATGGGGATTTAAAAGAATTGAAAAGAGATGAAATACAACAGGGAGGAACTGAGGAAGTCAATCATCCATCTTCAAGGATCTCTCTGTGCACATGCATACATGATGAGCTGCAGTATTTGTAGTTATACCGATGAAATGGAACTTTGCCTGCTAGTGATGCGTTGCAGCAAGAACATAGGATGTCAGTCCCAGATGCGCTCGAGTTGCTTGCAACAGAAGCTGATGTGGTGCTCTGCGGTTTAAGAGCAGCTGCTGCAGCGATTCTTCTCTCGGCTGCAGCTGCTCTCTTTTCCCTTTCGGCGTCTTGAGCCCTTTTCAGTTCCTCCTAATTACGATGCAAAGGGCAAAGTGAGAGAGACTCGTGAAACAGACTGAGAGTGGCAAGTCCAGCACAGATCTCTTGTAATACAATGTTCTATACCAAAATCATGACATGAGATCTAATCGGTGGTTTTCTCAAAGTTCATAAGAAGCTTACATTTGACATGGAGATGATGAGGAATACTGGGGTGAGATGGTAAACTAACCTCTCTGGACAATTTTTCTGAAAAGCGGGATTGAGATGAACCCTTGGGAGCTGAAACTGGAGCAAGGGGTTGACCCTCTGACTTGGTTGAAGTAATTTTTGCTTCATTGGCCTCAGCCTGTAAATTATCACACAACAAAGATCTTTAGAAAGAAAAAGAGGAAAAAATGCTCAGAGTTGGAAATTAAAAAGACAACTACAGACCTGAGCCTTCTTTTGTCTTGCTTTACGTAATTTCTTCAGCTCTTTTGCCCTTGCTTTTCTCTTCGCATCTTTCTCCGCCTGGGCAAGATATCACAGATGTGAGCATCAAAGCTTCTTAAATCTTAACAGCAGAATCTGACTTGGCACGTAACTCCCAAATTCGCCTCAATGTCAATAAAAATAATAAATCATGAAATTTTATGCAGCTAACCATGTTTATATTCCTATGCATAGTCAGAATGCATACTAAAGGAGCTGATATTTTTTAGTCAAATGCACAGAACAAGCTGGCATCCTTTGGATGAATGATCCGGTTAAAGATATATTTATATTTATCTTTTTCTAAATTATGTATCCCTTCAGATCCAAATCAAGATTGATAGAGCTATGCCCTGGACATTTTTTAAAGGAGCAAGGGCAGCCACAAGAAATGGCAATGCTACACTTAAACTACCTGTTTAGCTGCTTGAGAATCCTCCATTTCTTTGGTCAATGGACTAGGCACCTTTGCAGCATTCCAGTCCCACTTATCAACGTTTGATGCCATAAATCGTCTAAAAGTGTTACGCACTTCTTTCTCAGTTGCAAGCATATATGGAGTTCGACCTCTCTCGTCTTTGATGCATGGATCCATACCCTGTTCTAGAAGTTCCAAAACTTTCTGAGCATCCCCAGATTTGGCTGCGTCGTGTAAAGGCGTTGTTATACCGTTAGTGTCATTTTCACTTTCACTTTGACTTGATATACTAGGATCGTCAAGCTTTGTGCCACTAATAGATGGTTCAATAATCTCCTTACTCTCAGAATTTTGCCCCAATTCTTCTTTGATAAGCTCAGAACAGCCACTGTTAGAAGTGCTTTCACTTAACAGTGAGCCCTTTTTTACATTAAACCCAGCTTCCTCGTTAACTTCAAAAGAAATTCGAGTCAACAAATTATATATGCGTCGAGCTTCCTTAAATGTAGGCCTCCGAACTGTCAAAGGAACATTCTTAATGGCACGATGCTGGCAAGCAAAAAATGGTTTGTTCCCATCAAAGAACAGTTGACGATTGTTGGAGGGGGCATATATGAACACACTAGATGAATTAGTAAAATAAGGCTTCCATTCAGCCAGTAATTCCTGAATTTCCTGGTAATGAACCAAATATAATGTCAATTATCTGAAACTAAGAATGCATAAAAATAGAGTTAATTCCATTTTTGGTCCTAGATTTATAGGTGACAATCCATAAATGGTCCAAAAATAGGTAAAAATAAAGTTTGGCAGGCTGCATGGCTGCATACTATCAATAATTGTTTCTTGATTGTAAATCTATGTTACCTTTTTCAGAGCAAGTTCATTATGTCGACGAAGTGATGCTCCGGCTGAGTGAGCCATCTTCCCACTTGCATCCTTTGACGATTGCTTTCTACCAGCTTTGGCTCGTATAACATACCTATAAACAAATCAAAAAGACAGAATAATTCTTTATAAACAAATTAAAGACGTTGAAGCAATAGCTTCTCCATTTGAAAACAGATTAAATGGAATATATAGTCATCTGATTACGTCAAAAAGTACTAAGAGAACCATTGCATATTGGAAAGGATATAAAGTGAAGTGCAATTAAAACATGTTAAATGCAATGCTTGTTAATAAGAAGCTAATTGAATCAAAATATCTAACCTGTGAAATGTTTTATGTGCCACAACAGATTTACCATCAAAGACACAGCCTGCAAAGTGCCCACCTCTTGCAAGCAACACAATCCTTAACTGGGTATTATTCCTGGGTTCATGGAATAAACATTTGAGCTTTTCAACAACTCCCCTTTCACTCCAGTACACCGTAACCACATCACTATCATATGCGGCAAATTGTCTATCATTCTCAAATACAATGTGCTCTGACTCGTTCAGAAGTAAAGACCTCCACAGTGAAACTACCTCTCCAGTCTGCAATTTTATAAAAATTTTATTTCTAACACTTCCTTCTAATCCCAGATACAAGTCATTCGGCAGAACTGATTCTCTGTCATCATCATCATCAGACGCTGATATACTTGATATGTCATAATCCTTGCATAAAGAGTCTGAGGTGCCGTCATCAAAATCTTCCTCCCTCAGCGTGTCTTTTCCAGCAATACTTAGTTTTATCTGATTTCAATAGTAACTAGCAAATTACTGATTGACAAACTACAAATTCAATTCTCACTTCCACAATGAAACAGAAACATTTTCAAACTTCATTACTAAAAAATTAAATAAAGATGATTGGACTAGAGTGGCTAGAATAATTTGCAACACAAAAGCAGGATTTAAATCTGCAGTGACTAATCATATTATCAAAGAAAAAATATAATAGCATACTGAACTCAAGTGCCCAACTAACTAAAATTTGGTGAATGTATAGAATTAGCCCTTTTACATAACTCCAAAATGAAAATAATTTAAAGTTGCTGCTAGTATTTCCTCAACTATTACTTCATTGCAATGCTTCAGCTTGGACTTGCCACACATAAATTCAACAATGCATGCGTCTTTAGCAAATATTTTTAAACATGGTGATCAGTGAAAAAATTCAGTAATGTAAACCACTGTGTCCTATTGATGATAGCTTCAACAATAAGCATTTCACTTTGGATTAAAAAGTAAAAACACAGGGAAAAAGGATCAAATTTCTACCATCGATAACTTCCATTCGAAAATCGATTAATCTGAAAACAAACATGGAAAGATAAACGGAGATTGTAGAAAGAGGAAATTACATTAAGTCGATGAATATCAGACTTGAAGTGAGAGCGCTGGTCTTGGAGAGACTCGAATTCAGCTTTACAAGTATTGCAAGACCATCTTCGCATAACATTATTAGTGCTGCCGTTGTTCTCAGCGGCCTGCTCTTCGCTTGCGAGCTTCTTGTCCACTACGACGTCGCATTGCGTATTGACAGAGAGGTTCTCGAAGCGCTCAGCAATTGGGAGTGACGATGCGAAGGGAGACTGGATGGGAAGACACGAATCGAAGAAGTCCGATGGTAGTTCGAAGATAGAACGGTGTCGTTTAGCTTCTATCTTTTGCTGTGTATCCTGGCGCTGGTTAGTGGAAGCGGTGGTGGTGTTGGTGGCGAAGGGAGGAGGTTCCGTCGCCATCGTCTTCTTCGAGTTGCAAGATGGAATGAGAGATTTGAGCAATCGTTGAAAAGCATAGAATTTGGTATGACATAGTTGGGCCACATTGGGCTAATTAGTTGGGCCTTGCTATTTGAATTTAGAGTTGGACCTATGGACATGTATAAGGGACACTTTGAAGGGCCTCAAATTATTATATGGGACTCGAGTCTACTTTGTAAGGTGAACTCAAGTTCAAAATACACAATTTACATATTGAATGTTGACAATTTATAATTGAATATTCATAATTAAATGTTCATAAGTTGAATTGTGAACATTAGTACGCAAATTATGATAGGTCCAACTTGCAAGATGGTATAACTATTGACGCATTAGTCTAAGATGTTACAGTAAAAGCTAACCGCATAGGCAGCTCAGTTAGTCATAAGGGTAAAGTTTGGGAAGAAAGATGTTAAAAGTTTTACTTAAAACTAGTGGCAATGTGCATATTTATTATTGGCTTTGGAAAGGAATCTAACTACTAACGTTGTTGGAGTAATTTGAACACCAATGATTCAGTTGGTTATTCATTAAAAATGAACAAAAAGAGAAATATCATATGACTAAAACATGCACCGACAAAAAAAAAATGCTAGGGGGAGAGGGCATTTGGGGTATCGAATAATATGAGGTGGTGTAGTGCCAGTGGTGTCCTGGTTGTAGCACAATAACTCGAGTTGGCGGCTTTTGTCTGCAAGTTAGTGCAGACAACTGATGCTCTATCCTCACATTCTTATCCCACCATTCATGCTGTCCATGTCACCAGAAATTTCCAGATGTTCCAACATTAAATCGTGTCTAACAACAAATTCAAAGATCTTACGTTTTCGAATCGCATGAATATTACTCTAATAACAAATTGAAAAAAAAATGATTTCATCTCAATTACTCCAAAATAATATGCTCGCTCTACAACTACAAGTCTTGTCTGGTACGATTGTAAGAAAACAAAAAGAAATGCAGAAAATTGCCAGTTTGAATTGGATTTAGATCAAAAAGCAACCAAACACGTAATGATGACGCATTGTATGGTCGGACCAAATCATGTTGGAACCGACACTCTACCAGATCTACTATTAACCTTAACTGTGTACGTAATTATATCCATAAATAAACGCGAAAAGTATGGAGTAATTAAAGATCAAAGCAATGGTGTTCGTCCTAATCTCATTCCCTGATGTCTGATGAGTATCACACACAAACCAAACCGTACAAGTTTAAATAAAATGTAAAAATAAATAAAAATCCTTTTCTGCAAATTCAAACACAAATAGAAGCAGAAAAAAAAAAAAAAGTGGAATAATTTAGGCAAACAATGGTACAAATGACTGTTTAGGACAGGTAAACTGACAGTGCGAGTAGGGCGAGTAGTAGTAATGCTGGAGCGTTGACGGCGCCGGAGTTCTTGCTGGCGGTGGTGTTCTCTGAATCGGCAGTCGGGCTGTCGGCGGGAGCGCCGCCGGGGGAAGAGGTCGGGGGAGCCGGCGGAGAGAGGAGGGGCGACGGGGCTGAGGCTTCCGCAGATGGGCTTGGCGCGTCGGATTCAGGTGCAGGGGCAGGGGAGATCTCCGGGGCGGGTCCGGGAGCCGGAGAAGGAGCATTGCCGAAAAGCTCGGCAGGGAGAAGCACCTTATCAACGGTGAAGATGCAGAGCGGAGTGGAATCTATGACCGTGGAAGCAACCCTAGAGGAATCGACGCCGGTGTGGAGCGTAACAGAATCTCCGGAAGTCTCGGTGCTGAAATCAAACTTCCCGGCGCCGTTAGCCGCGAGAGTCGAAATCGGATCTTTAGAGGTCTTCAACGTCCCAAAAGGAGTGTACTCCGCGACGGCGTGATACTCCAAAAGTGCCACCGTATCGGCATTGCTAAGCTTACTCAGATCCGGCAAACTATCCGCCTTAAACGCCTCATCATTCGGCGCAAAAATCGTCAATCCTTTATCCGCCGCCTTCTCAAACGTCTTAATCACACCAGACGAAATCAACAAGCTAGCAAACGTCTTACACCCCGCTTTCTCCAGAGCACCGGTGAGATTATAATCCGACGCCGCCGGCGCCGGAGCATTCAAAACCGCCGGGACAACAATCGGAGTATTAATCTCAATCACCGAAATATTAAACGGGATTTGCTTAACAGATTTGGTGTACTGAGACGCCAATGGCGAGCCGGGAAGAGCAGATCCGAACCCGACTTTCCCGCCTTTCTGATCCGTAATGTTAACGAATCCCAAATTCCCCGGCGCATTTCCCGTAGTCTGGTACAAAGTAGTTGAGAGAGTGGTCCCCTTGGAGATATCATGGAGCTTATCTCCATCCCAGTAGTCGAGCAAAACGTGAAGCTCTAGAACATTCTTGATAACGGAAAGCGGGTGCTTGGAAGTAACGGAGGAGAAAGCGCCGTTAGTTAAAACCAGGACGGTGACGGTGGTCCGGGTGTTGATCTCGTCGGCGAGCTTAGTTCGGGAGAGGTAGTCGTTGAACTGGCTGTACTCCGGGTGACCTTCGAGGATGGCGGTGATGTTGTGGGCGGCGGTAACGGCGGAGGAAACGGCAATGACGGCGGCCGTGAAGAGGAGAAAGTGCCGAAGTGAACCCATGGTGCACATTAGCCAAACACCAGTACAGTGCACGTTAGCCAAGACCAGTACACTACTCACTACACTGAAACTCAGAGTGAAGAAGATGAGGAGGAGAAACGAGAAAGGAGGTATTAATTGTGGTTGTGGCGGTTAACCATGGTTAATTAACCCTAGTTACTTTTTGGGTCACAGCTGGATATCTGATACTGTCGGCATTATGCTCTTTAATCGTCCCCTCTATCGTGAAATGACCAAAATGCATCTGCCTTCTAGCCTATTTTGTTTGGCCTTTTCGTCATTATGCTATTTGATGTTTTATTTATTTACCAATTAGTACTTTCTTTATTATCCCAAAAGAATATAATAATTAAACTTAAGCTTCTTGTATGGATCTTGGACACTAAATTTTATGTAAATTAGCAATATTTGTTTAAGTTGAAAGTCTTAGGTTAGAATATGAGTCTCTTGCTTGTGAAAAGGTTCTTAGGACTAAGTTACACTCCTTTTCTTCACCCAAAGAAAAAAAAAAAAAAAAAAAGTTACACTCCTAGTGAGCAATTAACATTAGTGCATAATGATAAGAATAAGTAGTAATGATATATTGGCCCGTGACTCACAATAATGGAAAGCATAAATGGTGTTATGATGCAATAATAATTAGAAGCATCTACAACTAAGCGAATGATTTGCTATGTCTTCTTGTACAAAGGAACAACCTAAGATGAGGTGCAATTGTTAGACAATTATGGCAATTTTGTAATCAGGATTAGAATCATTCATCATGTCAACTTATACTTTTAATGGCAAAACGACTTGAGTGTTGTTTGGTAACAAATCGGATGGTATTTACCCCTTTACTAGTAATGTAACTATTGTATGAGTTTAAAGCATGGAATCAGATATTTAGCGCTTTATGATCACATGTAAAAACATGATTATAAGATAATTATGTGTTATAGTTTGAATTTCACTTAGGTGTTGTTTAATATAGATTTAGGACATAATTTTGTTGGAAATGGTACGGTACCATTGTTTGCAATCAATTGTTATATCGTGGACCATGGTCTAAATACGGTACCGTTTCTTTAAGTAAAAAACATTTGTCATTAAGTTTTAACGGAGCTCCATAAATGAAATAAAAGTTCATCTCAGATGATACGGCCACACATTTGTTTTTATATTATCAATGAAATGTAGTTATATCAAAATGAAATTGTAGTTGTGTTGAAAGTAAATTGCAATATATTATAAAATAAATTGTAGTTGTGTTGAAAGTAAATTGAATAACAGTTTCATATATATGAGTGTATAATGTCAAATGAAACTGTAGTTATATCGAAAAGAAACTGTAATTCTGTTGAAAGGAAACTGCAGTGTATATAAAATGAAACTGAATATGTTATATACACAAAGTTAACGGTGCGGAACAGAGCCATTTTTTCATTAATCAAAACCACGTTGTTTTGATGCATGGATTACCCTGCATTGTGAACCGTGGTCCATAGTAAAATTTGCTGTTGGCAGTAAGCCCATATACTTGGTAGACTAGATAATACAGTGGGCCTACAATTAAAGAAGTAGAATGGGCCTTCTGTAAAGTTATTGGGCCTTACTGGAATTGTATTGGACATATTGGACGTGTCCATTTCCAAATAAAGTAAAAAAACAAACGAAGCGTCTGATAAAAGGCAACGCAGCAGCGCGTGGGAAAATGGGAGATGGGCATTAAATTAAATTGGGCGGGTGGTTAGAGTGACGCGCCGCCGGATGGTCGGCGGTTGGACTTACGTAGTACAAAGGAAAGGTAAGGAGGAGGAGCAGTACAATGTCACGAAATTCTTCTGATTATATTTGTCTGAGAACATCTGCTCCTCTGCTCTACCCTTTGCGTTAAGGCTGAGACTGATCACCGTCAGAAACTCTGACAACTCCACTTTTAACCTTCACACAATTCTCTCTCTCTCTCTCTAAACCTGCGAGTTTCTCACACTAAAAGGCTGTCAAGAATCGAGAGAGATGCATGCGAGTAATGGGGTGTGACTGAATTCATGATGGGGTGGCGTGCAGTTCAGTTGTGTTGTGTTGTTCATTCATTGCCTCTTTCTCTCCTTCAAAACTCTCTTTTTTCTCTCTGTTCTTTTTTGCTCTGCAACCTGTAGCCACTGCCAATCTTTTTCCTTGAAGAAATAAACAAATTCAAGAAAATGCAGAAGACCCATTCAAACTCTGGTGTTTCTCTCTCCCTTTCTCTCTCTGGGTACATAAAAAACTCATAAAGTTGAGTTTTTTATTTTGTGGGTAAACTGATGGGATTGTTTGTTTGTGTTGTGAAGGTATTGAAAAGGATGGGTCGCCTAGTTTGAAGCTGGTTCTGGGCTATGAAGGGTCAGGCCATGTGAAGATAGAGCAAAAAGACAGAGAAGAAGAAGAGGAAAGCAAGTGTGTGTGTGGGTTTACAGAAGCTCAATGGAATGAATTGTATCTCCAAGCTGTGATTTTCAAGTACATTCAATGTGGTCTCCCTGTTCCCTTTCACCTTGTTCTTCCCATCTGGAGGACTGTTTCCACCTCCTTTGATACCACTGTGTTCTTTAGACAACAATTCTCAGGCTGTAAGTTCTATTTTTCCTTGTATTTTATTCATTTTTTGTTACATTTTTGCCTTTTGCAGAGACTTGAGTATGCATTTTGCAGTACTAGTGATTATCTGCCAAAGAATTCCCTTGTTTTAGATGTTTCTGGTTGAATTTGATATAAATTTTTGCTTGTTTACATTTGGGTAGTGGAAAATGTAGTCTGGTGGGTTTGTAGTATGCTTGATTGTGCAGTTTAGGCTTTAGAAGTTTAGAGGCTTTTGTTCAGAATCTACAGTGTTTTTTAACCAAAGAGGCCATGCTGACAATAATTTAATTGCCTCAAATGTTCATCTTAGTTGTGTGTCTGTTCTATAGTTTCTTTAACCAAAGAGGTCATGTTGACAATACCTTAATTGCCTCAAATGTTAGTTCATCTGTGGTGGTTATCTGTTGATTATTTCAGTTAGAGACCTGAATGCTTGGGGATTTGGTGATATGAACATGATGGATCCTGAACCGGGGAGGTGTAGAAGAACTGATGGGAAGAAATGGAGATGCAGCAAGAGCGTTGTTCCACACGAGAAATATTGCGAGCGCCACATGCATAGAGGCAGCAATCGTTCAAGAAAGCTTGTGGAAGCATCTCAAACCGAATCCAAATCTCGAATTAATCCTGCTAGTAAATATGACAGGCCTTTAAATCTTGAGCCTAAGCCTAAGTTTCTCTCAGCAGCTAAAGCTTCCATTGGATCGCCATCCAACGGGGTTAATGGACACATTGATAGCCCTTTCTCTACCCTGGAAGCTAACCGTTTTTGTACTAACAATGGTAAACATAACAGCTTGAGTGTCCATGGAGTCGACCCAAACTTAGTGAGAACCATTGCTCCTTCCGACTCCCATAACTTCAGAGGCAGAAGTGACAACGTTGTTGGGAAATATGCCATGTTCAATGGTGTCGATACTGCCAAAGAAACCAACCAAATGAGCGAAAAGAGAAACACTAGCCAATCTTATGTTTTTGTTCCGGGACTTGGTATGTTTCCTAAGAGTGGTCATGAACATGGTACAGATAAAGGTTGTCTCCAAAATTGGGCAATATGCTCCATATCTGTTTCACATTTTTTTTGCTTGTTTTACTTGGAAGTTACCATCGTAGCATGTTAACCTTCTACAAATTTAATTCAGCAGGGTCTTCTAGCTCGGGTATTCCTCAAAACAGATTGGCAGAAACTGAACCGCTGAGATGCTTCAGATCGGATGGTAAGAAATGGCGATGCAAAAGGGCTTCAGTTCCCGGGCACAAGTACTGTGGGATGCACCTGCACAGGGGGTCGAGGAAGATCACCACACCGTCAAATCCAGTTACCGTTGCACTACCTCCACCCTCCTCCACGGCCAGAATCTGCCCTCCACTCGCCATCCCGACTAGATACATTGATGATGGCACGAGTTTGAACACTAATCTCTCCATTGCACCGGCTTCTCATCAACTAGTCAACTGCGATTCTACTCATACCAGCAGCAGCGATTCGACCACCATCACCGATGAAACGCCAACTTTTGTCATGCATTGATTCCATCTAAAGTGTCCTGTCATAATTTTCTGGGGTTGTAAAACAATCAACAGCTTGTGTTCTAGAGAAGTTTGCTGTTATTTTAAGAACTAAAGAATATGGTTTATGTACTTGCTGTGTTTGTATAGTGAAGTGCAGCTCTTAGAAGCATTATGTTCTAATAGAATTAGGAGGAAATTATCAAATTAATGTGTATTTTGTATTTGGTAAACAAGGTTTGCACTACATAAATAAATGTGCTAAGCATGAAAATGGAGGTACAGATAATTGGCAAAACGGAGTCAAGATAAATCCCTTTGGTTTAGTGCCTTGAATATATGACATGTATTTACAAGCAAAATGATGAAGATCCTTCACTATCTTGAACAATGATCTCAACAACACTATTTGCTCTGAGAATTGATTACAAGGACAACAAATTGTCAATTCCAGCATGCTCCGATGGGATTCGCATTCTTTATTATCCAAGGATGATCCATGATCTTTTCAAGAGACAGCCTTTTTGAAGAGTCCTTCACCAGAAGCTGGCACAGGCAACATAACAACATTATATTACTACAAAGAACAGTATGGAGTAAATGCTTTTACAGTCAATAAGGTTCATGCATGGATGAAATACGAGGATGTATCAATTAACCAACTCACACGACTAATGAGATTCTTTGCTTCTGCAGAGACCTGAGGAGTGGAGGGAAAGTTGAGGTCAACCCTCATAATCCTACATCGTTCAAATTTTGCATCATCATCATCTTGTGGTAATGAATTGAGATATTACATACAATAGCTTATCCATCCTTACCTTCTAAAGGTATCCTTCTGGCTTTCTGCCTCAAATGGGGGCATACCATACAAAAACTCATAGCAAAGAACACCTAGAGTCCAGTTATCAACTGCATAATCATGAGCTTTATTCTCCACCATTTCTGGTGCCAAGTAGTCCAAAGTTCCACACATTGTATGTCTCTTGCTTCTCGATTGTACTGACCACCCAAAGTCTCCAATCTTCAATCGACCCTACATTAAAAATTCACTGATTACATTACCAATCATTTTAAAAACAATAGCACCTATTTCAAGAGAAGATCATGTAGTGTCATTTGGCAAGTACAATGCTAGAAAAGAAACTTCTTTCTAGAATTGAAACATGCCACATTTGATGCCAAGAGCTAATTCACTTTCAATTATATTTCAAGAAGCATAGAAATTATAAAGTTACTGTAGTGTTACCTCATGGTCCAGCAACAGGTTTTCAGGCTTTATGTCCCTGTGAATCACATGTTTCTCGTGACAATAGGCCAGTGCTTGAGTAAGGCTTGCAATGTACTAAAAATCAGAACCAGTAAAAGCACAAAGCATCAGAAACACTTGAACTATCCCAACATTTGTGAAAATATCTCATTAAAAGCAGTGTAAAAAGTTTCATATCAGGCATAGAAGCAATGCAAAATGATAGGCAAGGAAGTATAAACCAAAGAGTGAAATATCCAGCACTGAGGAGCTGAAAATAGAAAAGTGTTGTATCTTAGAATAGTACTAACAAATTGAATCATTTTTAGGGAAATTCTAGTAAACAGAAGTGCAAAAATATATGAGAAAGAGTGAACAGATACATACAGTGGCGGCTTGTTCTTCAGAAAAGGTTCCGGATTTGCGGAGTTCCTTGTAGAGCTCGCCGCCGTGAGCATACTCCAAGATCAGGAAAATCCTCTCGTCGTCATGGAACCAGCCGTAGAGCCGCAGAACATTCGGATGGCGGAGACTGCTCTGGATCTCCAACTCCCTTCTCAGCTGATGATGTAGCCTGTACTTCTCTATTTGCTCTTTAAAAATTATCTTCAATGCCACTACATACTTGCTCTGCAAAGCCACCATTTCCAGTTCCAGATAGAAATTCAAAGGAAAAAATCGATCTTGTGTTTTAAAAATAATACCTTGATTTCACGCGCGAGGTAGACGCGGCCGAATTTGCCTTTTCCGAGAGGTTTTCCGATCTCGAAATCGTCGATGGACCATTGCTTTTTGAGGATCCTCGGAGGCTGCTTTGGGGGTTTTTGGAGGTGATTTTGTGCTCGGGAAGTCATTTCTGTCTTTCTGGTACTCGAATTTGAAGGTCTAGGGCTCTGGTTTGGAGGGAACTTATATTTCAAAATCTTTGTTTGAATGTGGCCATGTGATGTGAACCTCACACTACCGAAGTAATACGGAGTCCATTATTGCAACTTGCAAGACATGCCTACATAACTACAAAGTGCCGTTGGATGTATATTTTTATTACGAAATGCACGTTAAACAATATGTTTGGAAATACACGCTAAACTACTGACTCTGTTGCAATGTAGTATCTGTTCATAGATGCCACTAAACCGCAAGATCTTGACACATATTTGATTAATTAGTTCCACGTTTTATTATAAAGTGACTTGACTGGATGCAAAAATTATATTATTAAGATTACACTAAACATTTGAAGTTTTGGTGGTTATGCATGTACATAAAAATGTACAAAATATTAGTTATATTGAGTGCAATTTAAAGTTTAGTGTCTAAAATTATAAGGCAGATAAATATAAAAGTTGTGGACTTGTATCCTAGTGTGCATTTGAATGTGTCTATAAACAAAGCTGCAACCTTTTTCATTTTTCAAGACTTGTGACTCAACAAGGAGAACAGTTGTAAGTTGTAACCTAATACTCAAATACTCACCATTCTATAATAGAACCCATGTGGTTGTATAAAAAAAAAAAAAAAAGCATCATTTCACTACATTAATGCATTCACTTCAATCTTTGAACACTCAAAAACAAATCCCAACAACAGAGGATACATGTACACATATCTATTCTGCTATTCATCTTATTTTGGTAAACAAACCATGAGAAATTGAAGCAAAAAACTCAAACTCTTTCACACCATTTTTATTACTGATCAAACTAAACTCAGGTACTACTAAACCAGCTAAGCTTTCACTTTCATTAGAAGTCTCTGGACGATTCTTTCCACCCGCCATAGCTCTCCTCCTCCGGTTCATATCCCCTGCTCATCTGCTTTGCCATGCGTCGAAGTTAGTAGTCTTGATGTTTAGCAGAGCATAAATAACGATTATGATGACTATAATGAATGTCAAAAACTGATAGTGTGGTTTACCTCGGGCCTAAAAGTGAGGGCAACGCGGATCTCTCCACAAAAGTTTTCTTCTTTGACAACATTGTATGACTGCTGTGGAATGCTTCCTTCACTAAGCACAGACTCTAAGGGGATTCTGTTCAAGATCATAGTAAAACAAAAGATAAACCAGTTGGGAAAACATAGCAACATTAAAATATTTCATAATGTTTGAATATTATGAGGTTGAGTTGTCTTGGATCCCTACTACTACTGAACTCACACTGCTTCTCCTACGACATCATCACTGCCGATATTATCACTGTCCATTATTTTGATTTTAAGTTCGGAAACACCATCAGAAACATTGAACAGGAAGGTCTCATTCCATTCAGGGTTGGAACCTTTACCTGCATTTACCATTTTAGATGAATATTGCTTCTCTGATCTATTGGAACCTTTAATTTTGATTGAAAGCATGGAAGTTAGGGGGAATTAGAGCATTCTGAGCAGAAGATACAACCTGATGCAACACTACTTTTCTTCTCCTGAGTCCGGCAGGTCAGGATTGCATAAGGGTCCATATTACCTGTAAAAAACAGATGAAAGGAACTTGATAGTGAAAATGCAGGATCAAAAGGAGATCGAAATTTAAAGATCAACACGAGATTTAGCAGTCTTATAAGTCCATGAAAAATGAAAAGAAAAATTCAATGAGCTCACAGGATCGGAAATGGAATCATTCACTATGCAACGGATCAACTCAATCGATTAAACATTTACAACGTAACAGATGCCTAAAAATTCCGATCATGACTCGACTCAGAAACAAAAACCGGTATCCGGCGTCAATCGGCGTTAGATCCGATCATCAGACGACGGATTGTGCGGTGGGAACACAATCCATAGCTCAGTCGAGATACAGATCGTGAATCAGACAAAACAGTTCAGATTATAACGCATCAGCTAATGATCATCTGATCAAAACACGAAACGAAAAGCAGACGAGATAGATTTTACGTGAATAGAATTGAAACAGTACACATTGGATCAAAGAACGTACATAGAAAATCAGTGTTCTCAAGGCCTTTGGCGCTGACAAGAACAACCTCCAGCGTTCCCTGCGGCATACTTGGAGCTCCGATCTACAAACGAAGAGGAGAGATGAGAGGGAGAGTGACTGTACGTACGAGACGAGTAGAACAAGATCGGATCGGACAATTTTAAAGCTACCTTCCTTTTTGACTCAAAATTCAGAATATCCCATAATTAATATATATTATAATATATATACACGTATAAATGTAACAATATAATTATCATAGACAGTATAAAAACACAATCAACAAAATACGCGTACAAATTCAATTGCGCTAAATACCGGCCTATCCGTAATCGACTGTAGAATATTTATTATTTGTCACAAACCATTATTAGGTAACTTTCCGGCAAGATGATGATGATATCACAGAAGAATGAGCTGAGCAATGTATCTTTATCATGTACAAGTTTGAATTCATTGAAGATTTCTTCATTTCCATTTTGGGAGAATGAATACTTCTAATTCATGCACATGATAGCTGAATTGAAACAAATTAAAATTAAAGGTTTTTGGTTATCTATTTAACTTCTTAAACGTATGATTCTCTTTCAGATCAGGAAACTGTATGTTATGTACAGCAAAGAAGAAGCTAAGCTGGATCAGTATTCAGGTGGATCATCTGAGGTGCTTAACAATGGCGGATTTGGCAGCAAAAGTGATAGCTCTATCCAAAAGTTACCAGAAAACTGTCCGGCCGTTTCCATAGCGAATAAACAGAACGAGAAACGCCGTGTTTCTTATGGTGATCCAGAATCCGTATTGAGGCGTAAAGCAATGAGCTTCAAGAACATCCCGTCGATTATCAGAAAGCGCCGGTCTTTGAGTTGTCAAAATGCCAGCATTATCAGCCCCGCCGCAGACGGCGACACTAACCATGGTGGTGATGGTGATGACTTTCCGGCACCGGATGATAAAAATAAGATTACTGACGGCTCCGACGACTGCGGTCACGCTCACCGGAGGCTAAGACTTGCTTGAAATCCAGCGATATGATTTACGTTGTTCGTTCTATAAAAATGAAATATTTATTAAGTCTTTTAATATCAAAGAAATTAATGTTGGTCAATATTTCCAGTGGGAATTGAAGTACAAAACTTATGAATACAGCTTCATAGAAATTTACAGTAAACTTCAAGGAAATGCATGCGGGAAACATTATATTGAATGCATGCCTAATTTAGAAAATTCAATTCCAAAGATATTGGTTTGACATTAAGCTAGGATTACGGAAATACTTAATTTTGACTAGAATGAATTCCGGAATAGTGCCGTTTCAGTGGCGCTTCATTATTATACTGAAACATCGCCCCCATTTCTCTCTTCTTTCTCCCTGCCTTCCTCCGATCCACCGTGGACTCCCCCTATATAGTGAGCTATCCACCATCGTCTCTTCCGCATCTCCGCCGCTCATCGGCATTACAAGCATTAACACATTACGTGCTTGCTAGAAATTATCCATTAATATTTTTGGTTACGTTAGTTAGTTGTTTCTGATATATATGATGTCACGGACATTAGAGGTAACGGTGATATCCGGGGAAGATCTCCGGGTGAGCCGATCGCTTCCGGTGAAGAAGAACGCTTTTGTGACAGTGAGGGCCGACTCAGGCGACGCTCAAAACACGGGGATGGAGAAACAAGGCGGAGAAGGCTATGTTGCATGGAACCAAAAGCTAACGGTGCACTTGCCCATGCATGCACATTATCTAACGCTGGAAGTTCAGTGCAAGACGTTTTCCGGCAAGAAATGTATTGGCGTGGCAAGAATTCCGACATCGGATTTCGTGGGAGGAATGCTGCCGGAGAATTACTTGCACTTCCTGAGTTATAGGCTGAGGGATAGCCACGGTGAGAGGAATGGGATTATTAATATTTCTATTGTAGTGAAGGAACCAGCCATTACCCGGGTCACTGATTATTCACGACCGTGTACGGGGGTGCACCTGCCCGTGCCCGTGCCCAACTCTGGGGCTGTAACCGGTATCCCTGTGTGGACAACCTGGTAGAGTTAACTAATAGTTATACCATGAACTCACACAGTATGTTCACAATTCAAATTATGAACATTCAGTATATAAATTGTATATTTTAGACCTTGATTTACCTTGTAAGGTGAACCCAGGTCTACAGAATAATTTGCCGCCTACAAATTAATTGAACATTAGTTAATACAAAACGGCACTCTACATTCATTATATTGATAAAACGTATGTATGAAGTGTTACATTAGTTCCGTACAACATACACTAATTGTGTAGTAGCACTCGTTACAGCTAACACCATACACACTCAGCAAGTTTGAACTCTATTAGCAACAACTCTACAATTTGGCATTGGAACACTAAACATTCGATGTGCATATCATGTACTACTCGTGAAAAAACCTCACACGAGTAGTGCAATCATGCCACAGTGAAGTGGGAGATTGAGCGAGAAACTTAGATCCCACCAGTATGCCCAGTACCTATACATCTATCCAATCACTTGATCCATAAAGAATTGCTTGCTTACACATCTTCACTATTGCTTTGGTTGTCATTTTTGAGTATATTGAACTTGCAAAGAGGACACGTGGCATTTATGTATAGCCACTTGTCAATGCAGGCACAGTGGAAATGGTGACGACATGGGAGCTCACGCAATTCCACGCCATCATCATACGCACATAGGCAAATGCAACATTCCTGCACCACAATGAAACATGTAAACGTGCAATTTTATTGTGGACTTTAGACCCTAACAATTTTATTGTGGACTTTAGACCCTAACGATCCTTTAATTGCATGAAACCAATTGGAAAAACAAGTATACTTTTGTTCAAAGTTCTTGTAACGAATATTAATCTCAATACATCAAAACCCCACCAGCCCAATCCCAAAATCTAAAAGATTCAAGATGTAATGACAAAATAGCATAAGCTGCAAATTGATCAACAAAGTCAAGTATGCAATAGTTCTTCAAGAGCCAATTTCTGTCCAAGTATTTAATGATTTTTAAAGTTTTGATGTATTAAAGGATTTGCTATCAGACTGAAAAAGAAAACAAAAAAAGAAAAAAAGGGTATGTAATGAACTTACAGCATCTTCCGGAGGGAGAACATGTTCAATAGGAGAATCAGTATCACATTCAGTCATTACTCCTCCAAAGGATTCTTGAATCTCACCATTTTGTTTCTCAAAATCACCAAGTTTTTTGAATTTGTACTTTGGCAGTCGTTCAATGTCTTCCTTTGTTGCTCCTTCCTGTTGAATTGAAAGATTAATACTATGAACAATCACATAATACAGTTAACAAGGAGATGAAGTGCTTCCAGGCAAAATAGCTGATTTCAACACTTGCAAACTATACATGATACGAAACAGGGAGAATAATTTCAAGCCATAGACAGCAAAAAGTTTCTTCATCCACTTTCGTTGTTTTAAGAACAGACACCTTAATAACAATATAGGACAAAATAACTAACCATAACAAGCAAACTGATTGAGCCTCCAGACTTTGGTATTGGTTCTCATTAATCTGTGTTAAAGCAGCACCTACCGTAGTTTATTTCATGTATTATTTTGGTTCATCAGCCATGTTATCTTCTTCATTTATAGTTAAACGGAGGATAAAGGGAATTTATAATACTGAGAGGAAGATAAGAAGATGGTCCCACTACATAAGCATTACTAAGTCACCGCATTGTTATACATCATCAGCAGCAGCAGAATGCAACAATGAACATATGGGCAACCTCAAAAGAAAAATGATCAATCTAAGAGTGAATTCAGAAAAATGGTTTGACTAAAGGTGAACAACAAACCTTGCAAGGGAATCCCTCCATTAGCAATAACATCCCAAGGGATTGGAATAAAAAGTAAAAGAGAAAAAAGTTGGCTGCTCAATTGAAGTTGAGAACTATATAGCAGAAGATTTGAATTATATATCTACAAGCAACAATGTGATTCTATAACCTACCTGATCTGCTACTGCATATAAGATTGCAATTATACATGGAAGACAACAGCAAACAGCAATTCCAATGACACATGCCACAGCAACGCAGATAACAACAAAAAATACATCAAATGCCAAAAATGTTATGCAGAGCCTGCAAAAATTCAAAATGAAATTACACTTCAATCAAAAGGAAATGAACAATATTAGATAAACAAAGGTTCCCCAAGAAAGGTTGTAGCTATACCAGTAAAGCTGAGGGGAATCTTGAGGCAACCTTTCACCACCAGCAGATACCCAATAGAATCCAATTATCCACCAAATGAATGAGAACATTGTATTTGCAGACTCCAGATGCTTTGCAGTACTAGAATTAGGCATAATGAATAGAATTAAGCACAACCTTTAATCACTATAATGAGAAGGCACATATACACAACTACTAGTCTATTAGGACTTTGTTTGATTTTTTTCCTCACAAAGAACAAACTCTCTCTAACAGAATCCGCCCTAGAGACACCAAAGTCATACTAGCATTCTAGCAACACAAGAAGGGAATCTACAGTGGTTCCCAATGATGCTTTGCAGTACTATCAGGGAATCTACAGTGGTTCCCAATGATGCTTTGCAGTACTAGAACATACGCATCACGAATAGAATTAAGCACAACCTTTAATCACTATAATGAGAAGGCAAATATACACAACTACTAGTCTACTAGGACTTTGTTTACTTTTTTTCCTCACAAATAACAAACTCTCTCTAACAGAATCCGCCCTAGAGACACCAAAGTCATACTAGCATTCTAGCAACACAAGAAGGAATCTACAGTTGTTCCCAATGAGTCATGATTGGCTGAACAGATGACACACTATGTTAGGCTTTGAACATCTGAAATTTTAACAGCTAGAAATCGAAATGATCACACTCCCCTAGTTCCCTTGTCATGATGTACATGTATATGCAGGTCGGAAGAAAAAAGGATTTACCTAGTTTCATCCTCATCCTCATTCTGACGCGTGTCCGACCCATAATCACCAGACTCTCCATCACTTCCGGAGCTCGAATTCCCACCGCTCCAATTCCCGCTGGCGCTACGGCGGGAATTCAGGTTTTCAGGCGAACTTGGGAGCTGGTTACGCCGTCTATACTCCAGGCAAACACAAACTATGTGGAGCACACACTGGAAATCATACCCGACAATCCAGAGCCTGAGCGGCATCATAGGGGACTCGTCACGGCTCATCACTAGCACGGATACCGAGACGACGACGAAAGCTAAATTCCAGAAGAGATCGAGAAGCACAATAGGTTTGGAGTAGGCCCAATCGCTCTGCCTCTCCTCGATTTGCTCGGCCGCCGCCTCGCGCACCCGCATAGACGGCTCGCGCATCATCCTCCTGCTGCTGGCGCGCCTCAGGAAGCGAGCCGCCCCTCGTAGGCTGGGCGGACGGCGCATAAATCTCCGGCTTCGAAAGATCTGGTCGCCCAGCAAAGGCGTCGTATCGACTCCATCGTTACCTTCTCCGCCGGAATTCACGTTCACGTTGGCAGTCTCGTCGTCCGGAGCTCTCGCCATTGGAGTAATCGCCGGAGAATGGCAGAAACCAGAGATTTTGTTTGAGTAGAGAGAGAAAGAGGGGACGGAGGTTAGCGGTTAGCCGTGCTGGGTAGGCCCGGGGAGCACTATCAATTAAGGAGATGAATTGCGATTGACGAAGACGTTTGAGATGCAAGGTGTTTAGTGATGTACGGCTCGGATTGATTTGAAAGGGTGAGGTTGGTAGCACCAGATCATTTTTTCAGCTTTCAGTTCAGCTAGGGGTAGGTGAGAGGGTAAGTGAGTTGATATTTTTCAAAAAAAAAAATTACAGTAATAATTTTATTTTTAATCCTTCATTTTTTTTCTTAATTATCTAGTTCAAATTTACCAATTAATTTCATAAAAACTTTAAAGCATAATTACAATTTCGAGTTTTAATTTGAATAATTGAAATGATCTTCACTTATAAAGTCATCTATCTGTAAATTTCATAAAATATGAATTTGTAATTTAGTTTTAATCTCTCTTTTTTTTTGACATAGCGAAAATTATAAGAAAAGTCAAGATGTTCAAAACTTGTACTCTTCTTATCTACAACACTCTAGCAATATGATTTGATAGTACAAATTGAAAGGTTAGTGAAAAAATATCGACCCACGAAAAGTCCTAATCATGTTAGATTGAGTAAGAAACAAATTAAAAATGTTGGACAACATGTTCTATTTTCTATACACACGCAAGATCTACACATGTATTGCTACACTACCATCCGATCCACTTAAAAAATTCACCAATAACACAACGATGAATGCTCTTTCCTCTTTGGTTATGGTAAAGATTTGATGTCGAATCCATTTCCTATTAATACTAACACATGTTTAGCATTCTGAGTATATCTAACGCCCAATTGAAGTGATCCAAAACCGCTTTACAAGATTCATAATGCGGTCAAAATCCAACTCAAAGTGACTATCTAAAGGCAATTTGAGGCAAAGAAATCATCAGGAGGACAAGGTGCATGGGCAAGTGAACATCATGCACCCACCCTTGTTTCTATGTGACGCAATTTTCCTTAACTTTAAACTGATTTTTAGTGCTTTATTTGTTTAATTATATTCTTTTGTTCTAAAATTTGCACATATAAATACCCAACTTTCTATTCCAAAATTTGCAATCCCCTCCCCTTTGATAGGGTATCATGACATTTTTTAAACCTCATTATTAGTAACATTTACCATGTGAGGTCAGAGTGATATATGAGTTATATTGCTTGATGTCATCCAAAGGAAAAAACAATTGTCATCCATAGTGGTAGAGCAAGTCAAAAACTAATAAAATAAACAAAATTTTATGCACCTTGAGGAACAAAATTAAACAAGAGAATACACTGCTGAACTTCTGCATCGACCAGTTTTGGATGAGAGGGAAGTCCGTTGCGACGAGTTCAACTGAGAGAGTGTTAATAAAAATTAGACTCATGAATTTTTTTGTACAAGAATCATATTTCACCCCCTCAGTCACCCATCTCGGGATTACTTTGACAATTTAACCATTGAGAGAATTGGATAAATAAAATAGGGACTCCTATAAGATACACAAACTTTCAACTCCAGCACATGAACCAGATCATTGCAGCAGCAAAACAGTAATTTAAGAATGCTTGGGAATTGGGATTCCTATGTTAATAAACACAGTACAGGAATCTCTTTGCCAAGCAAACTTGAAAAATCACCTTCATGCTCTGCAGCTTTCTTCCATGTCATTTCTTCTTCTTCTTCTTCTTCATTGGATCAATAATGATGATAATAATGACAGTAACACAGGAATCCCTTTGCATAGTAAGGCTTGAGAGTCTTGCAGGCAGGCCATCCAGGAAAGTACCTCTCATCCTCTGATCTTTTGTCACAAGTAACCTAAGTCGAAGACGCATCTACGCAGCCTACATGAACCGCCCGTGTGAACAACTTCATTTCCTGAGGTGTTCGGGAATAAGGCGGTTTCGCAGATCAGCAGACGCCCCAGCGAGCTCTGCACGAGGAGGCACAGAATCAGATCAGAGAAACTCGTTTAGTGCCAAAGGAGAGAGATCAGAGCTGAAAAGAAGTGTGCATTACCTTGGGGACTATAGTTGAAGAGAGGAGGCAAAGGTTTTCCATTTGGCAAGCATACATTTGGCTCCCTCAGAGAATCAAAGAAAGGATGTGCACAGGCTTCCAACTAAACACACATATATGCCAATCAAATTCAATTCAGAGCCAGGTAACATTCCAAGTTTAACCATTTTCAAAGACAGTATTTACTTACAGCAGTACAACGAGTCGTTGGTGAGTACTGAAGCATCTTTGACACGAGATCCAGTGCCTCGGGGGGCATTTTTTTCTGAAACACCTTGTTCCAAGGATGAGCTTTAACTTGTGGAAACTTGAACTCTTTGTAGTTTGGGTTCATGCATTTAATCTCCTCCTTAGTCGGTGTTCCCAAAACCTGATGTAATACGCAAAGTAAACGAACACCATCAGCAAATGCTGAGATCGAATTGGAATTGATTCATTCGAATAGTTTCAGGAGATGAAAGGAATGCATTGGAGATCACCTTAATGATTTCTACCAGCAAGTCGACGCTGCTTTCACCAGGAAATATAGGCTGCTCGTGATGCAACGTAACCAACATTAAGCATGTTATGACAGGAGAATATATGGTTTTTGCCAGAATATATATATCAGAAGACTAGAAATGAACAGACCTGTCCAAGAAGTAACTCAGCCATGACACAACCAACAGACCACATGTCAATCGAAGATGTATAATCTGTAGCTCCAAAGATCAATTCTGGCGCCCTATAGTAGCGTGAGCAAATGTATGAAATATTTGGCTCACCAGGCACCTATAGTGTGACCAAAATTGGAGTAAATACTATTACTATTCGCGAAATAACAAAATCTGCAACGATTCTCCAGAAATATCACATACCAATATCTTTGCACTCCCAAAATCACAAACCTTTAGCTGGTGTGTGTGAGGATTAACCTGCAACAAACACAAACAACCATTACCTTAATGTCAGCTTCGAGAATCCAAGAAAGCATATACTGAAGCCGTTTAAGAATCAAAAGGGGTACCAATAGATTCTGTGGTTTGATGTCACGGTGACACACACCAATAACGTTGTGTATATAACTTAGAGCTCGGCAAATCTGTAAAAGTGATTAATGCAGGTGAAAACAAGGATAGTCACAAAGAAAGAAAAACTCCAACTTGCATCTAAAAAAGTTGAAAACTCACCTGGTATATATATAGTTGCACATATATAGTGGGCATGTGATGGTTCATTCTGCTATAGTGCCTAGAAACTCTGTGGACAGTCTCAGGAACATACTCCATAACAAGGTTAAGGTAAACTTCATTCCTATCGGTTGTCGAATAGAAGCAATGCTTCATCTGAACAACGTTAGGATGATCAAACATGCGCAAGATCTGGAGCTCCCTATTCTTGTACCTCTTGTCCTGTAGCACCTTCTTTATCGCAACTGTTTCACCAGTTTCAAGGCACTTGGCCTAAGAAACAAACACCATATACACAAGAATAAAAACTCGATTTTAGATAATAGCTACTAAACCCTAAACAGTCTCAATCTGTGGTTAAACAACTGAGATTCAGCAGAAATGCCAAACAATCTCACATCATGCTAAGATAACCACAGAGATTGGCAATCAAATGGAAGAAATTCTCAACTAAAAAGCTTCGTTTTTTCAATAAATTACCTGAAAAACAACTCCGAAAGAACCAGAACCGACTGCACGGTCTGCCATGTAAGACAACTTCTGCAGGGTGAATTTCATGGATTAGCATTAATGCAATTATTACCTTAAGAAAACATGAACTCTAAAAACAATAGATCAAGTAAGAAGAAATCACCTTTTTCGGTTGTCCATTAGAACCACCCACAGTAGTTACAATGATCTGACCTGGTTCTGTTCCTTTACCACTAACAACAGAAGGCTCCATATCCTATGTAGAATACACAAATTAATTACAACCTAAAACTTGACATTGTAAATTTGTAATATTTGTTTCTGCTTAAATTAAAGATACCTTATTGTTGTCCTCAGCAACATTCGATGTGCTCGTGGTAGGTTCCTGAGATGTAGAAGCTTTATCCTGCTTTGGTGCAGTACTGCATTGTTCTTCTTCCCCGGTGACTGGCTTATCAACTTCTTGTTCATCCTTGCCCTTCCTTATGGCAAGATCCCCTCCCTGAGGATAAGAACAAGGACCAATAAAATAAAAATCCAAAAAAGAAAGCATCTTTATGAAGGATCTAAACTAACAGAACAAGAAAAAGCTTGAGAAAATGGGGAATTATTACGGGATCTGAAGCCAAATTGCGACTGGAAGCAGTGGTCTTGAAACGACGCACCACATCCATTTTGATTTCTCCCTCTTTTCTGTTACTTCTCCCAAAACGACTACTTTTTGGACCGTTTTGAAGGGAGAGAATGGAAAGAGAAGGAGAAAGAGAGGTAGAGGGAGAAGGGAGAGAACGAAACGAAACGAAACAAAACGACGACGTTACGCGACGCGACGCTTCTCTCCCCTCTCGCTCTCGCCGCTGCGTTTAACGAACAGACGGAGAAAACAACAGAGAATTTTCCCAGACAGGAAAACTCGATCTGTTAATTTTCTCTCGCCGAAAAAAGGCTAAGACGTTTCCTGCTCTAACGTTCGACTCAATGCCATAATCATTCCGACATGCCGCCATTTTATAGTCGCGCTCACAGGTGGATTTCGGACCGCAGATTTGTTCGTTGCGGGAGATTGTCCGGAATTGGCGGGAATGTAACTGCCATGGCCATGGGGAGACAATTTCGTTAAGTTAGGTATTTTCCTTTGGTATCAGTGTTATACATAAACATTCGGGTCTAACACTCTAATTTACCATACAACCGAAATACCTTACTAGGAAGAAATGAAATTAAAATATTCTTGCCACATGTTTCATCTCTCAGAGTATGTATGTATTATCAACCAAAAAAAAATAAAATAAATAAATAAAGATAAATAAACAATAAACAAGGCACACCAAACCAAACAAAGATCAAGCTGTTGATCTTTATTAGTGATCAGGTGTTTAGGTAAGCACTAAGCCGAAGCAATAAACCACTTTCTTCCCAAAAAATCTTATGAAATAGTCACTAGCGGTTCTATCTTGATCTATTTGGTAAAAATGAGTATGCAGAATTTATCACAACCAAGTGTTCGAGGTAGAGGGCTTAAGATGCTACTCCCCATTTGGCAAACGGGATGAATGTGGTGATTGGCTTGTAGAAGGTAAAAGTTGACTAATGTTAAGGGCAAAATTGAAAAAAAAGTACAATCTATTTCACACACACAAACTTGAATTTTGATTTACAAGAAAGTCCGCAACTGTGATTTAAAGGTGCGCTTTAGGTGAAGCCCATCTTACAAATTATAACTCTAGCCGACAAAAAACACAAGATAAAACAACTTAAGTTTAACCAACTTAATTAGAATTGCCCAAAAAAGGCTAAACTTTCCCGAGGAAATCTTGGAATTACCCTTGAATAGAAAATAGAAACCATAGTAATGCCATTCCTTATGTATGATATTTAACAGTAAAACTCAAATATGAATTGTGACAAATTTGTACATTCCTGCACTGTATTTTCTATATTACTCTACTTGCCTGCTACACAAATTAATGTAACAAAGTACAAGAAAAAGCAGGATGATGTGTTGACACTTGGCTTTGCAATAGGAAACAGCAAGAGGGAGGAATCAAAACTGCAGTAAAAAGAATGGAAGAATTATGCTAAAGGGATGCTGAAGATAGCTTCCAAAGTTTCTTTGTTGCTACCAGGATTTTCTCCATCCCAGGTGTCCCGGACTCTTTCTCGTGAATGCTTGAGGTCCACCGCATAGCCTGAGCGATGTGTACTGTCCTATTTATCACCTCGGGTGAATCCCGGATGACAACTGTTCCTTCTGGTCGCAACATTCTATCGATTTCCACCATCAAATCCACTAGGTTACACCTGCAAGAGCGGTAGAGATCAGATCAATTCCATGCATGTATTCTCTTGGTGTTCTCGTTTTGGAGGGTGGGGTGAGGTTTCAAGGAAACAAGTCAGACAGAGATGGCTCAGATCAAATAACGCTAAGAGCTAACAGAATATACATTTTGTTCAGGACCATGATCTGTAAAGAGATCACAATAAGCCAATAACTATTGAAATCACGATAAATGATGCTTCAGATATAGAACATACCACAATTCTATGATAGTCAAATGCAGAAATTACCATACTCTCCAGGAAGTCTCACAAAAAGAAAAAGTAACAACTTGAAAGGATTGTATATATACCTGCTGTTGCCAGAATTATGATCTTTCGTGAGGGAATCAATAGCAGCGACATGAATTAGATCATAAGTCCGAGGGTAAGTTGAGAAAGGCTCACACCTAAAAATGAACAGACATAAATCAACACTGCCCAATGATATCAGGTAGACTTAAATGATCAGTCTAAACCTGTTATTACTTAGTATTAGTCCAACCCTGCCTGAAGCCAAACAATCTTAGTGTTTGTTATCAGTATTGATCAGCCAAACAATCTTAGTGTTTAATGGTTTAGTTGTCTTTTGCTTAATCAAGGCGCAAAACCTTATAAATTCCTTAGAACTTAGAAAAATAAAGATACATGAGGCTAAGTTCAACATTCTTTTCAGAATATCTGGTATCATTAGATAAAACAGAATTTTATATTAAGGGAGCATGAAAAGTGTTAGAATGACTTACCAATCATGGTAAACTCCAATAAGTCCTCTATCATAAATGGCATCGAGAGTTAAAGGACTATGAGCAGGAACAACATTCATCACCCAAACAGGATCAGATATTAATGCTGCAGCAAAGCCTCCCAAAAACGCATTCATGTCCATGACATTTCGTACAGCTGGAGTTCCTAGTTTCAAGTTTAATGATTGCTTATAATATGCTACTGTGCTTTCCCATCTTTTACTGTCAGCTTCAAAAACATCCTCTCCATTTTCTAATGCAGTGGCTCTTGAAGTTTTCATCAGCCTCTGTGGCCATTTTGGTATTGTACCAACAGCATATTGTCCTTTCACAGAAGATGTCCTGCTGACACATCTTTTCAGCTTGAAATACCTGCAAGTTTATTTCAGATGCAGAAAGATGACAATTAATTAGAAAAAGCTTCAATATCAGTAATATAATAATGAATATGAAAGTTCCATCAGTGTGCTAAAGGAATCGAATAAAAGAAATAGATATAATAGTTTCTGTAAGGAGTCACCAGGCAATGCTCGGGTCATCAGAGTCGCACAATTCTATCCCAAATTCATTTTGGTTTGGAAAACATGCATCCCCATTGGGCTTTTTCCAGATGGCAGTGTTTCCTTCCACAACAACCTGTTCATAACACATTGATTTAGCCACAGCTTGGAGCTCTGCCCATTGCTTATCTTCTTTAGGCCACTGCACCGGAGGACCAGAGATGACAAAGTAGCCTCCCGGACGAAGTAATCGATCAACTTCAATGAAGTATGTTGCATCTGAATGGAAAATCATTTTGTTATGATCAGAAACAGTAGTAAACTAATTGGAGTACAAGAATGGCCAGGGAAATAGGAAATTTACTATATGCCGAAAAAGGAATCAAGCACCGAGAACAATGCACCAAATCAAATGCGAAAGCAGGAAATGGAAGCCTGCGAGTCCCAAGCATGGCAACAAGGGCTGGTACTCCTCGTTCCAAGGCAAATTGTATTTGAGATTTATGTGAATCTCTTGGAGCAAAAGAAAACGTCAACATGTCTTCAGCAAGTAGGTAACCACCAAAACTGGCAACCTAAAGTTGAAAAGAGCGGCGTGGTTTGAGAATAGTAAAATTTGATGAGTTCCAATAAAGTAAAGATAAAAGAGAACTGAATTCCTACCCCACATCCCATATCAAGAGCAGTCCTCAAAACACCACCACCTATAGGAATATATTGCTTAAGTTTCTTGATATATTGTATGGCTCCATCTGGAAACATAGTGCCACCACCAGGAAAGATGAAGTAAGGACCCTCCCTTTTCATCCATCCTTGGTGCCCCTTCCTGTCAGCTATTTTATTGTAAGGCATGTTCTCATGCCATATCTGCAACAAACACAATATAACTTCAAAGGTGTTGAAAAAGGACTTATAAGATCCTAATTTGACACAAATCAACCCACATACAAAATATGAAGTGTGATGCTCTAATCACTGAATATGAATTGGGTACAAGTACAAAAGAGGCTATTTAGTAGCAATTCTTCAGACTTTAGTAGCCTTATAACTAATTTACAATATGATTAGTTACAAATTTGAGCAACACTATGCAGTGTGTCTTCTACAATCACTAAAGCACAAAACATTCTGAGCATTTTAAATGTTGAGCTAGAGAGAACATAATAATGAACTAACAGTATATATTATGGCAATTCAGCTCAGACCTTTTAGTTTGAAAGAAAGCTAGAGCGAAATAAGAGGAATAAACTTTACTTTGTGCAAACTTTCCGGCCAGTGGACAGGAACGCGGTACCCTTCCGGCGGTGGAATCAAGCAGAGCGGAGTTTGCTCAGGCAACGGACAATGCCTCTCCCTGTAATAGTTCATCTCTCTACTAAGCTGGCTGTTAATTCTAGGGTCCTCGCAGGGCATGTGGTCCACGAAATCAGCAGAGCAAGCCTGGATCGGCGAAGCCAGCTGCCCCGACTGGACGAGCTCCACGGCTCGGCTGCGCTGTTGAGGATCGACGGAGGAGCGGAGCGGCGGCGTATTCTCCGACGACGCAGGGGAGTCACCCAGCCACGTCAAGACGAAGAAGAAGAAAACTAACACCGCCGCGAAGAAGGCCGCCGACAACACGTCCAGCAGTCGCCATTGCCGCGAATTTCGCTTGGATGCCGGAAAGCTCGGATTAGCCATTCCGCATTCACTTCGCTTCTTCTACTCAAGATCTAATCTAATCTAATCATACACTGCAAATCTATGTTCGTAATAAAGTTATCTGTTTGCTTTTGTAAGCATATGCAGTGTGAGTGGCACTGCAAGATCTACGACTACCAGAGAGGGAAAAGAAACGATGCATTTCCTTTCCAATGCAATGTCGTTTAGTTAAGGACTAAGGATAAGTACACTAGGAGCCCTTCATCTTTTGATAATTACAATTTATCTCTCATTTTTTTTAATGTTTATAAACAAGTCCTCGGCAAACCTGGTTCTTAAATCACAATTCTGCGTGACAGGTCCAACTGAATGTTTACAATAATCAAATTTATAATTTTTTAATACGAAAATCATGATTCGTCTACTACTATTTACAATTTTATAGAAAGGTAGTAGCATATGGGGTCTTATGAGTATTGTTTTGAAAGTCGAAGGATCACAGGTAGTATTGTTTTGAAAGTCGAAGGATCACAGGTAATCAATTTGAAAGTTTAGGAAAAATCTCTATACTCATGAGTATTGTTTTGAAAGTCGAAGGATCACAGGTTATCAATTTGAAAGTTTAGGAAAAATCTCTATACTCAGACTTTAGATGGCATTAACTAAAATCTAAATATAATAACTAACAAAGCTTGCAATATCAACAACTCACAAGTCTGTATTAGATTTGATTGATCAAACTGAATCCCCATCCCACAAATCTCGTTATTAGTATGCCTCACTTTCTTGAGTGTTAATAAAGAAAGAATCACTTGTGTATCCAAATTTTTGGTTTGGTTAAAGGTTAAATATTAAATCCACGCACTTCTCAGTTCTCATGGCATATAGAGTAAAGTACAAATTCAATCAAGTAGTCTCTCAAAATGTACATATTTCATTTCATATAAAATTAATTGGTGTGGGTAGACAGTTTCCATCACTTCTGACAGAGATTGAGGAAGATTTAATCACAAAATTCCAGCTCAATGAGAGTATAGTGACTATAGTCTACTAATCAACTGAAAATTGTGTACCAGCAAAAACAATCCTTGAGGACCTAAAAAAAAAATCAAGATTTCAAACAAATTTCAATTTCACGCTCAGCTTCATATGTTTCAATGTTTTCTTGATCTATGGTTGTATTCGTACTTCAGAAGGCTTGTTCTCAAAAGCATAGCTTTCACATCTCGATCAAATTCCCTACCGGTCTGCAGGACTCTCTGAAAGGTGGCATTTCTCTGATCAGCATGCCTTGCATAAAGTATCTTATTATGAGAATCTATTCGAGCCTGCAAGAACATAAATATTAAGGTCAAGGAGTGTAGGACACAAAATGGTAACATCTATTGGTGAAGGAGTTGGTTACTACATCATTAACTGTACTTCATTACCTGAATTTCATTCTCAGTAATTAAGGCTTCAAGTTCCTTTTCCAACCCAGCTACATTAGTCTTGAAAGCATTGGCCATCATGTGCAGATCAACAGAGACAAAGGGATGGGTATATTGGATGAGAGCTTTGTTGCGGATTTGATTATACAGCGTCTCAACATGGTCATGCAAATGAATGTCAAGCAATAGGTTTGTTTTGAGGTTTTCGAGATACCCAAAACATGATGCATAACGACTGTAAACATCAAAAGCAAGTCAGATACTCCCAGAGGAGTGGAGATTGTTCGAAGAATTGAAGTTGCATATTAGTTACCTTGTGTAGAAATCCTGGATAAGTTCTCGAATTTCAGGTACCAACTCTAAAAAATTTCTGAAGTTAACATTGTCTATAACTTTGCTCTACAAAACAAAGTCACATGATTAATAGCAGTATCATAATCCACAAACGTTGAGGTTAAATCAACAAAGTTGTTCATAAACTAAAGAAGAAAAAAAATATTTGCCTTCAGTTCTGCTCGATCAAAACTTGCAAGTGCACAAAGCCCACCATATGTTGCAACATCTTGGGGTGCAATTACTTCATTGTACTCATTCGCTAATTCTTGACCAACTTCCAAGAACTGCATAGGATCAAATGGAATGTTAATCTACTAGTTTAGCAAGGCCATGGAAGAGTTAATTCCACTGCTAACCCCCCTCGACGGGCACAAGAAGCAACATCAAAATGGTAAAAGACAAAATCATCCTTATCTTGCAACTTTACAGTGCTGCAAACTAAATGAAGTTTCAAATTGGATATGATTATCATTATATCATAATTCTGTATTTTGGTGTCTTACCCAGCAGCCTGAGTATGTAAAGCAGGGTTGCTGTAACTATGAGAAATAGCAGATGCTTACATTGACATCAAAAAAATGAGGAAAGCATAGATGGCATACCTTCCGAGCAGCAAGTTTATATTTTTTAGCCTCTAAGTGAGCCAACCCAGCAGCACAACAAAGTTTAGCAGCTGTAGCATTGTCAAAGGAATCAAGAGCTTGCTCTGCTTTGGTAACATAACTCAAGACATGGGTGAACTGACCCATCTCAATGCTGGCAAGAATAACATTCAAACACATGTGAATTATATGCTTTGCTGTTGTGCAATAATCACGTGTCCGGACATAATTCTTCAAAGCCTCCCCAAGTTGCCCATGAGCATAATAGAAATCTCCAAAATCATTGTATCCCATCCTAATGCTCTCTTTGATCAGATTTGTCTGCAGAGATGGAGAGAGAGAAAGAATGAGAGTTTCAGCAAATTGTTTTTAAAATATTCTGGTTTGAATGCCTGCAAGGAAAGAAATCTGTCCTACAGACAAAGAAATTTCATCAAATCAATAGAAATGACTATAAATTGACTAAGTGTCCTAGTTTACAACTGAGAAAAGTTATACATTCACAGGTAGGATTTCCTATCACCTCCAGAAACCTCAAAATCGCTCAAGCATCAGTTAACTCTAGCAATGTTATTGTGAATGGTTTTCAAACTGCATATATGTGTAAAAATTCAAGCTGCAAATATGTATAATCTGAGACAGCTATAACCATACCCTATATGCATTGAGCTCATTCTCGAGCCTCTCCTTCCTCTGCTCGGCCCGGCGGTCCACTGCATAGGCCCACGCAGAATCCATCTCGTAATTTGGTCCCAAACGTCCACAAATCTTCTGAACAACCTCGCGGAACAGCTGCGAATTCTCGCCCTTCTTAATTTCTTCATAGGCCATTCGCAGAGCTTCCAGTTGCATCGAAACGTTGTCGCACCGGTCAGCGATAAAGAGCAGACGCACGATTTTGGTGCGGCCGCTGTACAGAGAGGCGTAGGCCTCGACATCAAGCTGTTCGCCGTTAATGATCGGGCGTTGGCGATTGGAACCGTCGTTGGTGACGGCTCCGCCGTTGGCGTAGATCTCGTCGACCATCAAACCCGACTGATCTTCCTCCGTTTCCATGAAGCCTGATTATCAGTTTATCACTAGAAGCTTTTGCTTCAGAGTGCTTCTCTTAGTTCTCTATGTATCGCTTGAGAGAGACCGGAGACGTGAAACTCGGCTGGTTGGGTTGCTCCGAATCTCCGGGAGCCAAACCGCTAAGCCACCGGATAAGTCTTAGGCCTCCGACTGTAAGCCCATTACAAGATACCTTCGTATAGCCCATTAAGACGCTAATGGCCTGATGGGCATCTCTTCTCTTCATAAGCCCATTTCAGTATTGGGCTTTAATTCTGACTCTTTTTTAATTACGAAAGCTCGGCAAATTATACCTTCCATTGTAGATCCTGGTCAAAAATAACTTTCAAATTCTGTATATGTAATTGTCACATTCTGTATCTGTAGTTGACAGTTTTTGTACTTGTAGCTATCATAATTATGTATCAGCAATTATCAAGTTATTTGTTTGCATATACAGAAACTATTAACTGTAACTGTAAGTGTTTACATATACAAAAACTATTAACTGTAAGTGCAAAATGTGCTAACAGAAAGTACATAATTTTTGTATCGAGTTTACATTGCAATATGAAACCTGGTCCATGGTATAACAATTGTCGTATATAATGCAATCATTAGAAAACACAGCATTCACAGAGCATGGAGGAATATAACCATCTGCCAACTAGTAATCTAAAAGAGAAATCATAGAATTATATATAAACAATTGAGGGGGCCAGGGGGGTGTTTATGTTTACAGTTAACATAACAACTTTGATTGCTAGATTAACAAGCTAAGCTAAGCTTACACTTTGCAGATGGCAAAAAGAGGCTATTTGTTTCAGATGATAATGGCATTAGTCAAAGGAGAAGAAGAGAGAATTCATCATAGAAATCCACTTTATTTTCTGCTAAACAAACTTCTCAGTTTCCCTCTTTCCAAAAGCTGGAGTAGCGTATTGGCTCCCGGAACATCCATCTCGGTGAGCTTCTTGAGATAACCGATAGCTCCATACGAAACCATCAGCCTCTTGCAGTTCCTGCTCGAGGTAAGCAACGTAAGACACGAGACTGCATACTTTTTGGCGCTGTTTTGAGGACTTGGATCGAGCAATTGCACCAAATTTGGCACGCTTCTATCGTCCTTCTTCACTTCTCTGCAATTATATGCTACGGTCATCAGGGTATAGAGCGCTCGAGCAGCTACCTCCCTCGTGCTGTTTGCTTTCGCCTCTAATGTTTTAACGAGAAGAGGAATGCATCCCGCCTCGCCTACTGTCTTTTTCGTGACAGCAGATGTGCAGATTCTGCAGATTGCAGTAGCAGACGCTTGCTGTGCACCAGGTGATCCCGATTTGAGTACATGAACTAACCTCGGGAGGACACTGAGTGAAA
Organism: Ipomoea triloba; assembly: GCF_003576645.1. Lineage (NCBI taxonomy): Eukaryota > Viridiplantae > Streptophyta > Magnoliopsida > Solanales > Convolvulaceae > Ipomoea > Ipomoea triloba. The sequence continues at coordinate 370,388 of NC_044926.1, read as the reverse complement.
TTAATAGCTCGATGGAAATGGAGCTGACCAAATTTTTCAATGCCCCAACCGCTGATTCTTGAGGCAACGGGCCATCCAAATACACGAGCAGGCTTTGGACTCCACCCTCGGATATAATATGTCGTTTAAGATCATCATTGCCCGAGGAAAGATTTTGCAAGCATTCAGCAGCGTGTTCTTTCGACCCGAGAAGAATGCCACAATTGAGAAGACTGATCATTACTTTAACAACGCCTTCTTCAGCTAGGACTCGTTGCACATCTGGCACAGCAGATACGTTTTTCAAAGTACAAGCAGCAGCAGCCTGTGAAACAGAATCACCCGTTTGACAGATTTCAATCAGAGGCCTAACGCCTCCATACCCAATGATTGATTGAGCGGTTTCTGTTGACATTGACAGTCTCTGAAGAGAAACGGTAGCCTTCTCTTTAGCCAAGGGAGTACCGGATTCAACAAGGCGTATAAGAGGGGGGAGTACACTTTCCGAAACGAGCAATTTTTCACAGCATCCCGACTCTGCAAGCGAGCAAAATATTCTGACTGTTTTTTCTCTTATCTGAGGCGAAGTAGCAGTAAGCAATTGGATTAGAGCTGCAATATTGCTATGCCCTAAGACAGCAAGAACATTCTTTTCATCCTCTTTCATGGCTTCTAGGAGGCTATCGAGAGCTCTATGTTTAGCCTCCAAATGACCTATTTGAAGACGGGCAAGCAATTCCCTTAAATTGCTGCGAATGGAAGTGCTTGCAGCAGCCGACGATAGAGTAACTTCACCAAGCACTCCCGTTTTAATCAAAATCCCACAATCACGCAAATTTAAGTCCAATTTCCCGGACAAAGTGTCTAAATCACTTTGCATCTGAAGCTTTCCGTCGTACTTTTCTTTCACACACATCCCAGCTAGCTCAATTGCTTCGTTCAGTGTCTTCGTTACTGCCAGCAGCTGCTCTTTACATAGGGCGTTCTTTAAGAAGCAAGGATGGCTAGACAAATCCGACAACCTCGATGGAATCTGCTCCAATTTTGAAATTATCATCTTCCACCTCCCCGGGAATCCTCTAACCCCTCGTGCAGTCTCCAGTGCCACTGGAACAAGCTCTTGTGCTCGCAACAACCAATCTTCAGCTGATAATATATCGACAGCATTCCCCCCTCCACATTCAGCCATTTTTCCGATCATTACCAAACTTCTGCCTATGCTGCAAAGAACTACAATAAAGAAAGCAAAGCCTAAATGATAAAGGACCCAAGATAAGGCAAAGAACAAATTAAAAGATACTCCACATCATTTTTACAAAGTAAAAGTGAAAGCTTTTGCCAACAGAGTTTCTCAAATCTCGTGTGATCACACAGGGCACATCCACTGAATATGCAAAACAACGGCTGCCCCATAAAAGTTCATGAAAAGCTTCTTAAAGTAATCATTCAGTGCAAATTGGGCTAAAAATGCAGAAATTGAGATAAAGAAGATCATCATATTAAAACGAGAGGTGATGATACTGAATGCAAAAACAATCCAACTGCAATCCTAAAACCAAAACCCTTCTTGGTAGGCAGTATCGAGTAGCATGTAATTCAGCTAAAGAATGGGCAGTTTTAATGTTTAGCCAACAACAAAAAGGTTCATAACTTTACCTTTCAGGTGAGTACTTAATTTCACTGTAAGAATTTGAATGCTTTTCCTAAAGATATAATCCAATGGCCAAGCAATGCCAAAATATTAAGAAAAACCCAGGCCAATATATTTTAAAATTCTTTTCTGTTCTAGAAGATTCAACTTTAACTTCTTGTATGGAAAAATTGGAAGAGACTTTGCTTTAAAGAGAAGGTAACAGTCTCTATCTCCAGCTGTGAATACAAGGATCTGTATCTAAAATCTAAAATTTTGAACAGGATCCTTGACTACAAAATGAAGGTAGAATTAATAATACTCCAAATTGCCTGCCATTCAAGTCATTCAAAACTTTATGAGCCACTAAGACTATTCTAACACTATTTCTACAAGAAAAATATCAGTCAGTAGAACTTAGCAGCCCAAGTAATGATAGATCAGCCACTAGTTATATCAATCTTCAAAATATCATCATTTCCAAGTTGAAAGATAAAATGGGCTTGACCCATAAACAAGCATTAATTTAAATATTAAAAAAAAAAAAAACTAATTTTTCCCACCACCCCAGTTCCAAAAAGGCAATCTTTAAGACTCAGATTGAAGCAATCACCCTTTATTCTGAAGAGACCACCTGCAATTGCTTGATCCTAAATCCTTCAACTCACCCACTTCAGGTTTCACCCCTGATCCTTCAAACCATTGTTTCAAGAAGCTAAAAATCAAACTAGAATAGAGTACATAACCAAAGATAAAGAGTACCTGTAAAAATGTAAGAGAGTTTCTGGGCAAAGAAATGAGTAACAGGATAACAGAAGAGTTTTGAAGTAGTGAGAGAAGCTGCACAGTAAAGATACATACCAGACTTTTAAAAGGCTTTTTTTTTTTTCTTTTACAGTACACAGTTTTATCTGAACAAGACAATCAACTTGCTATTTCCATGTTGCAAGGAGAACAAAAGAAGCCTCCCTATATGGCCATATATTCCAAGAAAAAATTTCAAATCTTTATACAAGAAAAGGGGAAAAAAGAGTCAGACAACTAGACAAGACCTGTCTTTTTATCACCTCAGATTCTTTGTCTCTCTACGTATCCGGATTATAATCTGTAGAGGCCAGAAGGGAAGGTGGGTGCAGGATTACAGAATGTATGATGGAGATTGAGGTGAATTTGAAAGGGGATTTTGGAAATAATAAAGTTGGTATTTATGGAACCAAGGAAAGGGTGTTCTGACATGGCTGTTGTGTGGGGGAAGGGAAAAAGGCACTGCCTTTTTTTGAAAGAAAAGTTTGGGTACGTTCATGGTGGATGAACAGAAAAAGCTGTTCCAAATTGCACATAGCAAATTTTTTTTTTTTTTTTAAAGTATTACAATACAAAGAGTCAATACCGCTACTTCCCATGCGAAAGAGCCACACATTTGAGTACAAGGTGATTGACATCATATAATATACTTTAATTTCTAGGAAGTAATAAATCTTTGTTGTTTCTTTATATTGTTGAGCGTAGCATCTGCTCCGTAATATTGTATTTAGGTAGAAATGTAAATATCATCATCTTCAATATAATGCGGAGTATATGACAAATAAAGATTAAAAAAATAGTGATGGTGAGTATTGTACCAATAATATTCTCATAAAGACATAAACAATTTATACCATTATTGGAAGAGTGGGCAGCGTACCAAAAGCTAGCGACAAAACCATCCTTTCATTACTATCTTAGACCCAAGTGCACGAGGAGCCTGCATTTTCTTTTCTGGAATAGCAAAATTAACATACTCGATCGCACTCATTATTCAATGTTTTTACTTAATAAATATCATTTCTATATTTACTTACAAAATACATAAAATAAATCAGAGTAAAGAGATTATGCGACTCTGATAATTTGACTAAAAGGATGTTACTAAAATCAAAGTTGTAACGTAACTTTTTTATAACTCACTGTACAGATTTGCTTGATGAAGAAGTGCAAAGACCAACAAAACGGCAACATTGTACTAACATATGAGCTTTCTCCACCTTAGATTAGAAGAGAAAGCCTGTTTCTACTTTCATGTTTAACGTTTAAACAGATAATAATGAGATCACAGGTGCGAAGATGGAGGAGATTGTGTAAAGGTTGGAGGAACAAGTACAGATGAAGACACTTTGAACCTCTTACTCCTCGAACCTAATTCACCACTGCTAGCGCCGCTCATGGTGTCCGGACTACTACCCCACCCCACCCCCCCACCCATCATCTGATGTTCTTGTTCGCCGAGAAAGGCGGCGGCTTCACTAGCCTCAGATCCATCGGAGTCCAGATTATTGTTCTGCCGCCCGAAACCCATCATCCACTCGTTACTGCTGCAATCCGACATGCTAGACGAGGATGTTTCCCAGGAACAATAATATGCCGCCGCCGCAGACGGCACCACCACGCTCGGCTGCACCACCGCTCTCTCCATCTTCTTCATATCAACCGCCGCCTGGAACTGGTAATTATTGTGCCCCTGTTTAGTAAATGGCTGATAGCGGTTAGCTTATTGGATTAAGTAGGTATAAATGTGTTTGATAAATTAGTTGTTAACATGATAGGTTTGTTATAATATCATTTCTCAAAAGCTAATTAACTGATGATAGACTAATTATTTACCAAACAGGGTTTGTAACTGTTCCTGAGGTGGAAGATATTGGCGAAGGTGAAGTGATCGCTCACTCTACTTTTACACGACTTGTGCTCGGAGTTCCTCCGCGCCATGATACTCTGCAGATTCTTGCTCAGTTTCGCTTTCAACGAAGAAAAACTCAGTCCAACCTTACCGTCCGACGACGACCCGGATTCATCGGAGTGGACTGATGAAATAGGACTACTCGCCGGCGCGGGTAAACCAAAGTTGGTGCGAGCATTCTCCCCACGAAGGGCTCTTGCGGCTTCGTCGTACGCGCGAGCTGCCTCTTCTGCCGTGTCGTAAGTCCCCAGCCATAACCGCACGCGCTGAGATGAATCTTTGATCTCCGCCACCCACCGCCCCGACGGCCTTTGCCGTACGCCCACGAATCTTCGCGTAACAGATTTCGTTATCTCAGCTTTGTTGCCGGCACGGTTAGTAATTACAGGAGTTTCAGAAGCAGCCATGATGATCTGATAACTATTTTCAGGTGTACTAGCTAGTTTAGTATTATAATATATAGCATCAAAGTGCATATATATAGATAAGAAGACGTTAAGCTAGCTAGCATTGCATGTGGCTATAAATAAGCCTACTTCAACAAGTACATATACTTCATAACATAATAAATTATTAACTATTGTTTGCATTATTCAGTAGGTTGAGAAAGTATATAAGAACAAATACTACATTGTAATAGAGTCAATAGTACTAGAGAAAAAATATTGTTTGATGTTACATTGTAACAGAATCAGTAGTATTAAAAAATTATATTGTTTCTCTCTCAATTATTTGTTTGTTGTTTACTTGTTAAATTTAGTATGTAGTCCTTTTGTAGGTTGCGGAATGTATGAGGTTGGCTTGATATGCGAAGAAGGCGTAGCAACTAAGAACTCTCCGCAGCATATATTATCAGATCACCACTGTACTGCACATAAAAACAAGAATGAGTTGATAAAGATGTCTTAACCAACTAAATTGGATCCTCCACCTATCTCAACGCCTATATTTTATGTCTACATGCCTGCCATGCTCTCATAATTCACATTAATAATAAGCTTTAATTTAAGAAGATTGCACCTAACATATACTACTACTCCTTTAGTTTACCTCTCTTTTGTCTTCCTTTATCAACTCTAGAGATAGCAATCCACTCGATCTAGTCGTTTGAGTCCGTCAGCTATGAAAAACTTAATTAGGCTAGCTAAATTATTATATATTGTGGTCTTAATTTAACGCTTAGGGTACGGTCACGGTGAAGATTTCACCCATAGCATATTTTCGGGCAGACTTTCTTACTAATCAAAGTATAGGTGACAAGTACCGTAGTCTACTAGCACCAAGTTGCTCTCCCATATAAAAAGTTGTGGGTTCGAACCTTTATGGAGACGATATTGGCTCTTTGGGCACAACTGTAAATTTTTTTCATAAATCAAAGTAATTCTCACAACCTGTCACTATTTATGAACAAGTGAATGAATATATTGGCGAGTAAAGTATGAGAGTGGTGGATTCATGCTTCCAAGTTGGGGTGACAATACATCAAAAACCAACTTGCATTGTAAGCCATGCAATGCACACAACTTGACAAACCAAATTAAACCCACATTATTGATTGATCAAACGAATTGAAGCATAAAAGAGCAGATAGAAGCAGACAAATTACTGAGGACGGTTTCAAATTGGTCAATTTGAAATTAGACATGGTTATTATACAAACGTTTGATTCATAGTTTTCGAAATTCAAAATCCGGCCAGAATGATTAGTTTAAGGATTACTTACGTATACAGAGAATGATTTGTGGGGCTCCAGGGGGTCCCATTTCTGTCTCTACTGTTGTCTGATCTTTAGCTCATCAAACTCTTGTTTCAGTGGGATCAGAAAGTTTAATTTAAATTTTTTTTAAAGTGATATTTCGATTTTAATTTTCGTTAATATATCGATAAACGTTACGTTTGAGAAAAATGGTGATGTCAAAAATAAGATAAAAGCTTAACTCTTTCCCATGGTTATTGATTGCTAAACAACAACCACTTTAGTATTCATCATCATCAAGTTATAATAAATGACAAGTTGGAGGAAGAGGTTGTTGTTGTCTCATTTGCCTTGGATTCCAACTTTGCTTAATCATGTACGGCCATAGATTCTTTATATTTTGATATTTCTTATAAAGACCGTAACATTACTAGTAAATTCTATAATTTATAAACCCTAAATAATGGAACAAGAGTGATTTAATTTGGAATTTTGGATGTGTGACATTTACTTTGGACACAAGTTTATTGATGAAAAGCTGAGTTCTTTTTTAGTTTTACTAGTTCTGTTGGATTAGTCTAATCCCGTGAGTGTGTAGTATATGTCATGTATGGGTTCAACAACACGTAGCATGCATTGGTACGGTTTAACTCTGATATGAAATTTAAAGATCGAATTCAACTAAAAGTCGATAAATTTCACATTTATGTTTATACATTATATATATGCTCATCAACATGGCATAAATTAACTTTTAATTATGACTTATATTGGATGTGTAAACCACAATTAAAATTATTTGAATTAAAATTCTACTTTTACATTATTTTATGCGCAGATCAAAATTCAATATGCCCAAATTGAAATATAATGAAACTATCATTTAATGGGTTAAAAGTTAAATGATTTAACCTCAAAAAGATGCCCGAGTGGGTGTAACTTAATTTTTGTATTAGAATGACACGAGTTCGATTATTTCGATCAACGGTTTTCCAATTGAGCTAGTCACACATAATCTACATATGAATGAACTAATGTACATTCTCGAGCAATGGTTGATATATATATCACAGTCACACTAGAATAAAGAAAAGGCTTGGTCAGTGTCAGAATGAGTAATTGAATAGAGTCAAATTTTGTATCCATTAAGCATAGCAGCATTTTAGAATTTAGAATGAATAGCAGCCAAAAAGTATCTGTCAAGTTACATCATTAAGCAGGCAGCCTCAATTATTGGAATTAAGGTCTAATAATTAATGTCATGCATAAACAAAGAACTTATCAACTTGCCCTTGTTGGCAACCCTAATTAATTATCTCCATATTCTAGCACAGTGGCTTGAAAAGGCAACATTTGTACTCATTGGAGGATCTAAACTAATGATTGATACATACAAAATTCCTGTACGTTATTCTTGAAGTAATCATATGGAAGTATATGTATAGTACAACCTATGCAAAATATTGTACTACGAGTTCGTAATAAGTTTCAGTCAAATTTTAATAAGAATAATTTGTTAATTGCATAATATATACATACGACCAATTATTGTTATATTAAGAAATCACTTATCAATTATCCCGACCAGTTCACCTATTAATTGTTTGACAATGCAAGATTACTACCACTACCCCTAGGCGGCTAGGCCACAATCAAGTTATTACATCACACGCAATACCAGTCTTGAAAAACACTACAGTGGTTGTTGATTAAGGTTATCTAATGCTAACTGCTAAGTGCTTTTACGTCATGGTAATCAATTAATTAATGTAGGTTAACTAAATATAATCCCATTCATATGCTGCTGGAACTGTCCTAATCCCAACAAATTAAATGCAAAAACACATCAGAATTGGAAATAAATTATGGCAGTCAAGGAAAGGTGTTACAGTCTGAGTGAGTCATGCAGAGATGAATGCAAGTCTAATCCGGCCGACACCCTTCCAGCAACAAACGGAAGAATACATATGCATAGGTTAATTAGGTGAAAATTAACCTTTGACTAACCTCGATCTCTTTGTTTAATTATTCGAGTAATTCTACATGTATAGAATAAAATGCCTAAAATGGGCCGCACAGGGAAACGCTTTGGATAATAATATTGAAGCCCAATAAGCTATTGAAACTTCTGTGCTATTATTCAAATACACAACACAAGCTCTAATTATGTGGGCAATTTGTTTAGTGTCATTATCATAATCCAAAATTATATATCAAACCTACATCAATCCGTATCTAACTTTTGATGATATGTTTTGAGTGAAACTCGTAATATAATCTTAAATTAATAAACATCTCTTACAAATAGCCAATCTAGTTGGGAATCTTGACTTGGTCTTGTTGGCGTCTTGCCCTTCTAATTTTCTTGAGCAATAGATCCAGAGAAATGTTCTCGAGATGTCTTACACCCGAGAAGAATGATTATATTTTATCTGATTTTTTTATCAAAGCTTCGTCCTTTTATATTCTTAATAAAAGAAATATGATTATCAATTTAATTAATTGACCAACTTGAGTAAAGTTACCAGCAACCTTTGATTATGAGACCGGGAATTGCACAATCTTAAAGGATTGTTGTATTTGATTGAATGTGGCTATAAAAGAGTGGACAAGGGATGCAATGGCACAAATCTGGGCGTTATCCAAAAGTGGTAATCAGCCCAGGAAGAAAAGGTGTCCCTATAGGCTATAGGCTATAGGCTATAGTCATCACCACGTGGAAAAGGAAGATAAAAAGAAAGCAGTCGTGAAAGAAACTCGGAGAAACGTAGTAGAATCTGCTTTACTGAAAGGAATCTTCGGAGATTCCCACTTTTTATTTTACAGTTGACATTATCATTACCCTTTTGGGCCGGCAAAATTCCGGCAACCTCAAAAAGTTGCTCCAACCGCAATTTTATTCCGGACAGTAAAAAGATACGGATAATGTTACAATTTTGCATCAAATCTTATCCTATATACTATTGTAACCTATATATACTTGTAAAGGTTAATTAGTAAATAATCAGTTAAAGTTTTACTAAATTAAATATTTTTTAGTAGGAATTTAACTTTGTGAATCTAATTTGAGTACAATTTTAAAAAAAAAATATTTTTTAAATTATGAGAAATCTGTGTGTGGAAGCAAACAGTAAATTTGATATTCATCGACTCAAATTAATAAAGTCAATAAACAATTTTGTAATTTTACAAATATCAAAATAATTATGTGACTAACTTGTGATTGTGTATTAGCAATAAAATTATAGTGTATATATATATATAGAGAGAGAGAGATAGATAGAGAGAGAGGGGGACCCAAGTTGACCCCACTGATATGCGAGTCCAAAACAGCAAAGCCAAGGGGAGAATGAAACGCAAGGCTTGTAGTGCTTCTTCTTCTAGCATCTACACCATCCATTGATGGCCCTCCACCAGGTCTTTTCCGTCTTAGCTTTCGAGTCCACCCAAAGGGATTAGAAATCCATTTGGCTGCTTCTCATCTCGTGAATTGTGTACATTTCTTGACTAAAGTTTGGATTTTTAGGGTGAATCTCAATCTGGGCTTTATGTGTTCACACTTTGTAGTACAGTCATACTAATTATTCGATCTTCTTCTTCTGCTGCTCAGTGAATCTTGATTCTCTCTATTATTTACTGATTTCTCATAATGTTTTCCCCAAAGATTCTTCATTTGGGCAACCATTCCCCATTTTCTGTTCTCTGTACATGGAGGAGCTGATGTTTCTGTACTGGTGTGTCTTTCTTTCTGCATCTGTGAAATTCTGAGAGAACTGTGGTGAATTTTGGGTGTTTGAGATTTGGGTTTTTTAAGGACTAGGAAAGGTGAGGTGAGGTTTTGAGGATGTTGGGGTCAGGGATGAATCTGATTACCACAGTCATTGGGTTTGGGATGAGTGCAACTTTCATAGTATTTGTGTGTACTAGGTTGATTTGTGGGAGGCTTCGCCGCCGGCAATCAAGGCAAATGTTTGAGATTGAATCAAGGATTGATCTTGAACTGGTATGTTTTCAATCTGTTTCTTTAATTTTTTTCTTCTTCTTTTGATTTATGGTTAATGGTTTGTTGTCATTGCTGGTGATCCATGATTATCTGTTGAAGCATTCTATTAGAATTAAATAATGTTTATCAATTCTGGGTGTCAACTTTGCCGGCCAAAAGTCTTTGCCTCAACAACCTTAATGGCTGCAATACCAAAATGGCAGTCAACATCTTCCAGCACTAGCTAGTAGCTAGATACATAGTCTTATTCTATTGCTCTCACATTATTAGAGCTGGGCAATAAGTTGTTTTCTTTCACCTAAAAACAAAGTGACAAAACGAAAATTGAATGTTTAAGTAGGGGTGAGTCAAGTATTGGTGGGCATACAGATACTGCATTGTAACAAAGTCAGTAGTACTCAAAAAAAAGTATTGGTGGGCATCTGTTACTTGGGCTCTTGTGAATTTTCATGATGTGTATGTTCGATTCCCTTGTTCTGCATCACACATCACGGGATTTACCTCCTCCACAGATTACTAGTGTGATGGAGGCGTTACCTAAATTGTCATGGTGTGCATAATTCAAGCTTGACTAAGTTAAGTTGTAACCTGCTTGAGTTGGCTTGTGTAGCTTTGTCTAATACAGTTGTATTTTTATGGAAAAATAGGAAGAAAACTACTATGTCTATGGGATTTAACATCATAGCTTAAACGTTATGAGCTTAAAGCAGTTATTTGCACCATTAAAATATCATCATAAGTTGACTACATTGGATGTTAAATGTGCCAAAGCAGCAGAATATTGATTTGAACTAATTATTAGTCTCACCTTTGATTCTTATGCAGTCTCTTCTTTCCACGCATTTTAAGGCAAATAAGATAACTTATTATCCATGCTATTTCGATGTTGGATTTCTTGTGCCATAATGACATGTATGATTTGCTAACACTGTTCTTGATTTACAGACAGAGCATCGAAATAATGGTCTTGACCCAGTTGTGGTTGCTGCAATTCCGACCCTGAAGTTCCACCCCGAAGCTTTCAGTTCTTCTGAAGACACGCAGTAAGTGCCTCAACTTTTACTTCTATGGCATGCAACGTTATTCAGTATTGTAAGCACTACAACGATAATTGATTGTCATTCTTGGAACACGAACATAGACTCAGAATAGCATGGAGTACTTCATTGCGTGTAAATGCATATGTATACTAATGCTCGTTATGTATGGGGTATTTAATCTAATAGAACTGTTAAGTTTAAAGGCGATGGGTTTTCAGCCTGATGTATGTTCCAACCTTTTCTTGTTGTCTCAAAGTTGCAGTTATTTAGGTATCGAACTTGAAATTTGATATATTCTAATGCACTTCGAACGAGGCTGAGCTAGCAAATTGCATTGCAGGTGTACAATATGTCTTGCTGAGTACCAAGAGAAGGAAGTTCTGAGAATTATGCCCAAGTGTGGCCATACTTTTCACCTCTCTTGCATCGATATATGGCTCAGAAAACAGTCCACCTGCCCCGTTTGTCGCCTTTCTGTAAGAAACTCTTCCGAAAGAAAACAAAGACACCCTGCAATGCTTGGCCAGGACCAATCCTTTGATAGTTCCGAGGTTTCAATGGGGCATTCCCGACAACTACTGCTGCTTCCTTCTGCTGAGGGTTCGCAGGCTGATGCGAGTAACGCACGAGATTCGGAATCCGTTGCAATAGAAATCGAACCTGCTGGTTCTGCAGAAGCAGCAGCGCCAAGATCATGACCGAAGGAGAACTGCGTTAACTTGTGATACGAAGGAATGGCGTTTTCCTTTGCTTCTTCCTCAGAATGATAGTGATGTTTGCTGGTATAATTAACTTGTGTAAATATTTTTCAGCTCTGTATTTATTAGGTCAGCTGTTTTTGCAGTCCATTCTGAGTTCTGATAGAGGTTTATACAGTGATATTCTGGAAATTCTGTATCTTTTTTTGGTGTTAGTGATTCACCACTCTCATACTATCATTGCATAAACTTGGATACAAAATTTCAGATTAGTCTTTTTTCACTTATTGCACCAACAACTACAAGTCATACCCCCATTGTCATTTGACCACATTTTCACTTTTTTTTTTTTTTTTTTTTTTTTTAACTGTAAAATTCATTTTAACCAGATTTACCATGCGTTAACTAGCACTTTGTTTCTTAATTGAGCCGGTCCGGTGCTATCTGGGATTAGTCTGAATATGGTATGGATTTAAGAGGTGTTTCCTACAGTTAGGTCTGCTCAGGACACCTCAATTGAGTCGGCCCGGTGCGAGCCGGATAAGTCTGATTGCGGGCCGATTAGTCTGATTGTCTGAATATGGTACGGATTTAAAAAGTGTCTCCTACAATTAGGTCTACTCAGGACACCTCGTGCTCTAATCCGAAAAAAAAAAAAAAAAAAAAAACTAGATAGTAATAAAGTGACAAAACAGAAACCACAACAGCGGCTAAGCAAAAAACATGAATAAGGAGGAGAAATGTGAACCAATCGGTGTGGGGCAAGAAAGCAGCTAGAAAGAGAAAGCAATGGTGGTGGCACAAGTGGGTTTAATCTCCTTTTCCTCCTGCATTTCTTCTGCGCTTCGCCCTCGCTTCAGATTCTCCTCCTTCAACGACCACAAACCCCTTCTAGTCGGTAAGCTGTCGCCTTTAATTTCTGAATTTTCCCATACAGAACCGTTAAATTTAGCTGTTTTCAAGGGAATTTTATGTCTTTTTTTGAGTTTATTTGTGTGTATTGGTTGGAGCAAAGATGTCATTTTGCTTGGATTTAGCTAAAGGTTATATGTGAAAGCTGCTAGCTTTTAGCTCACTGGGGTTTAATAAATTTAGCCATAATTAATTTGATTTTCTTATGCATTTATTTGTAAGAATCTTGAATTCTCTATACTGATTAGAAAGTTCCCAAATTCCAACTAGTTTGATGCTTTAGGGATAGTGGTGTAGATATGAATATGTAAGGGCTTTGGGCATATTCTTGAAAAGTTTGCAGTTTTATGGTGAAACCAATGGATTGAGCTTCAAAAGTGTTCGGTTTTGAGTGATGAGGAAACCTGCAGTTACTACTCGAGGAAAAGTGTTCAGTTTTAGAATGAAGGGATCGAGATGGAGGGAACAAAAATGATGGGTTCTTTGCTTTTGCAATTGGAGTTTTTACATGAAATTTTCCATTTGAGGTTTGCTGATTCCGTTGGTTGTGGCCTTCTAAACAGTGGCAGCAATGAGTGATGATCCGATTCGTGAGTGGATCCTTTCAGAAGGAAACGCAACAAAGATTACGGGAATTAGGTCAATCGGTGGAGGGTGCATTAGCATGGCTAACCGCTATGACACTGATGCTGGTCCTTTCTTTGTAAAAACAAACAGGTACTTTCGTATGTAAACTAATATGGTCAAACAGAACCTAAACTTCGCATTTTAAGAATGCCATGGATGGATGCTTCCTTAAAATATGTAAAAAATCTCTGTATCAGAGGCATCGGCCCATCAATGTTTGAAGGAGAGGCTGTGGGTTTAAATGCCATGTATGAGACAAGTTCAATCCGGGTCCCTAAACCATATAAGGTAGGATTAGCTACTTTTCCGTGCCTCCCCCCTCATTCACCCATTCTAGTCTTTAAACCGATTGTTAACTTTCTGCCCTTACGGTAGATTCTGAAAAAAACATATACTCGTGCATTGGCAGGTTGGATCTCTGCCAACAGGTGGATCGTACATCATAATGGAATTCATCGAGTTTGGTGCATCTAGACGTGATCAGGTGTGCGCTTCTTTAAGTGTTTTACTGTTCTTATTTAAATCGTTCTATTTTCCATTAATAACCGTAGATTGGTACTCAGTATGTGTTAGGAAGGAAGCTTGCTGAAATGCATAAAGCAGCCAAGTCCGACAAGGGCTTTGGTTTTCAAGTTGATAATACTATTGGAAGGTATCGTTTTAAATTTATACCATCTTTTTTTTTTTTTTTTGGAATAGTGACGCAAAATACAATGCATTTAGGCACTTGATCAGTTTTCTAATGAATCTATTTTGCGTCTGTATAGTACTCCTCAGATAAACACATGGACCCAAGATTGGATAGACTTTTACGCGGAGCATAGATTGATGTACCAGGTACAGTTGGCTCGGGACCAGTATGGTGATTCAAGCATTTATCAGAAAGGTTTTCCTCTAAAATTTGCGGTGGTTTGTTTACTTTTTTGTATATAAATACTGTACATAGTATGTGGGTTATTTATCTGGATTTTATCACTTTCAAGGACAAAAGCTGGCAAAGAATCTTGGACTTTTATTTCAGAATGTGGTACTAGAACCATGCTTACTGCATGGAGATTTATGGAGCGGCAATATCACTTATGACAAGAACGGGGAACCTGTGATTCTCGACCCAGCATGTTATTGTAAGTCCTCGGTTCATAAGTTCAATGCCATTTTGCCCAGCTCCTTGGAACTACTCCAAATTCCAGCCGCCTGGTCTAATAACCCGACTAATTCTTTTGTGTTTTAGATGGACATAATGAGGCGGAGTTTGGAATGTCGTGGTGTGCTGGATTTGGAGCTGCTTTCTACAAAGGCTACTTCGAGGTACCCTCCCGCTCGCTTTCTTCTTTGCTCTCAATTTAGATTGTTCATAGTTGCTTACATCTGAATGTTGATCGTTTTGTGGTTTTTAAGGTGATGCCGAAGCAGCCGGGTTTCGAGGAAAGGAGGGATGTGTACATGTTGTATCATTACTTGAATCACTATAACATGTTTGGTTCTGGCTACCGCTCCTCTGCCATGTCCATAATAGATGACTATCTCCGGATGCTAAAATTATAGTCAATACCAAACACTTCCCTTTGTAAAGTCATAACACTTCACACAGTAGACAGCTATTTGTATTGCTATATCGTAATATAATGCGTCATTCATTCTTTCCCTTTTCTTCTGTGCTCAACGGCCAACGCACCAATTCCCCACCATGGCATTTGGTTGGAGGAAAGAATTAAGAAAAAAAAATAAGGTAAGAAGTTAAATTACATTATTTGGTGAGAAGAATTAAATTATTGAGAATGAGAAAGGAAGATGTGGTATAAAGATTAAAATATCCTTATATAATAGAAATAATCAAGGGCAATATAATAATTTTTATTTTTATTTTTTCTTTCTGAACTGCAATTTCTATAGGAGTGTATGAATTGTAATTCAACAAAAATGGAGGGAATTATAACGCAATCAATTGCAATTCTTTTCGAATACTTTAATTGATAAACTCAAAGAATTGTGTTATAATTGCAATTCAATTCATGTCAACCAAACCGGCCAAAATACTCCATAGTTGTTAAGAAGTCATTTGCTGATTTTAGTGTTGAGATTCCAAGACTGCGTATAATCAATTAGTAACCAACAAGATTCACTGCGGCTCTGCGAGAGAGATGGAGATGGTGGTAGACGGCGGAGGATCAGTGGCGGAGCTAATCACAGTTCTAGAGCAAGCAACCCTAACAGCGAAGCAGCTCCCAACCACCACCGATCCTTCCCAAATCCTCCGACTCCACTCCACCCTCCACTCCGCACACCATCACCTCTCCCTCTTCCTCTCCCAACCTCAAAACAACCCGCCGGCCGAGAACTCCGTCTCCTCCGCCGTCAGCGGCGGCGAAAACGAAACCGACCCGATGCAATTGGAGGGAGAAGAGCATAATTCCAAGGTCTCCGTTGATGCTGTTGAGGAGCGCATGAGGGATTGTTTCATCCAGAACAAGAGGCCCAAAAGGCCACTCTCACCCGCCGCCGCGGCGGAGCCGCCGCAGAGCTATGAGAGCGAGGTTGCCCGGAGTGGTTCCGCGGCGGAGTTTGATCCTATTGGTACCAAGCTGAGATCTTTAGATCTTATATATCAGTTCCATGCTTAAACAATGGCAACAGAGCTCTTGTACTGTTTTATGAATTTGAGATTAATACACATATATATTCTTTTGGAAAAAAATTTAGTTTAATGGCTTGACTCTCAATAATCCATAGTATAAGAAAATACAACCTAATAGACAATTTCTGGGAACCTAAACCAATTTTACAAAGATCAATTCAAGTGAGTGTTCAAGACCAGCAATCCAAACCTGGTAACTCTGTCTGGTTTTGCTTATATTTGTCCATTCTGGACAGTATCATAGCTCAACTGCAGCATCTCATTGTCTGCCATGGCTAAACTGGCTAGCTCTTTACACGTATTGATCGAGATCTGCCATTTTGGGATATCCTTGGAGATACCGCGAGTTTCTACTCTTTCACTATCAGGTTATGCAGCCTTACAAAGTCTGCTAATGCAAGCTCTTCAGGTCTTGACTGCACAAGGAACACAAGAACATCAGATTTTGATATACAAAAGAGCTAATCTTAAGTTTTTCACTTTCAGCTAGCTGAAAGCAGAAGTAAAGCATACAATGATGGAGTAATACTTACAGTAGGTGGAAGACCAAGACTACCAAGAGCTTCTTCTATCTCATGGGAAGGGCAGATGTGCTTGAGTGAGTTTCGCAGCATCTTACGTTTTCCATTGAAGGCAGAGTTAACCTAACACAGTAGAAAGACTTGTCATCAAACTCCAAGTTTTAGTCACAGTTATTAAAACTCAAACATAATTCTGCATATAACTGAAAATTTAGGATTTGGTGTGAACAGTATGAACCATTGAGAAGAAGCTCTTGCTGGAAGACACTGGAGGATAATTTGCAGCTTGCTTTAGCCTGAAGGAAACAACCGCTGCATCAACCTGCAGAAGCTCAACTATATAAATCATACGCCATCCATGCACATTATACATTTTGTAAAATTGTCCATATATCTTGAGAGTGATCACAGAAAAATTATGATAAATTCCAAACCAAATGCATGGTTATGTTACATGGCAGCAATTTTCTGCTAGAGAGTATGGCACCTCACAGGTTGCTAGTGGTCTGTATTCAATTAAATATCTGCAGAGTTTATGTTCAACTATTCAAGTGTTTGTTAATTTAAATGTCCAATATTGTAATCACAGTTTGCAGGACATTGGTCTCCAGCTTCCCTGAACAGAGATGATTGTACAGAAAATTTGTTGACAGATGTAAATAGCTCTAAATGGGAAAAATAAATAAACGACTTACTTTGGGCTGGGGGAAAAAGGATGTCCTTGGGACCTTAAATTTGTATTCAGGATCTGTAAAGAGAATAAAGATACATAAGACTTAAAAGAAAAGCATATGAATCATCAAGACATTAAAACCCAGAAAAGCAATTCACAAAGATTTTAACTTTTCTTGGGTAAAACTGCTAACTATCAGCAATCACCCTTAAAACTCGTTATGCAAACATGAAAAGGCCGTGTCTTAAACAGACTTTGTAATACACAGATAACTTTTCCTCGGATCCTCCAGCTCAATTCTTTCTTCAGCAATTGAGAGGATCTGAGGTTATGTTTCTGAAAATTACCTGAATAAAAGTTGATGAAAACATTAATAGGCCGATACTCAGATGATCTTAAAGATGCATCCACCATGCGCAAGGCTGTTTCCTCCTGAAAAAGTTCAATCAAAGATCACTCACTCATCAGCAAGCATACCAAAGATTACAATTATTGTTGTTAGAATTGAGAATGGGGACTGGAGAACCTTAACATCGCAACTTTTATTTGTGATGCTTGCATTGTCAAGCAATATTAGAATGCAGTTACTGAATATTAAAAAAAAATGCAGACCTGGAGTAAAAGAACAATTTCTGTGAAGATGTCCCCCATTGGAAGAAGTTGTTTAACCACATCTGTACTAATGTTAAATGGTATATTAGCAACCACCTGCAAAACAGTGAAGAGTGTGGACCTTTTTGAAAAAATTGTGTAAATTCATAAACCGCTGTACACAAAAACTATGAAATGGGCAGCCCAAATAGGGGGAATCAGAACACAATGATAGTTCAAACCTTTGCAAATTGTGATTGACCATATAAGGAATCTGTTGCAGGTTCTAAAACTGAGGATATATGGGAGCGTATATTACATCTTGTAAAATCCTCTTCCACAACCTATAGGTTCAGCAGAAAATAGCAGTCTTCTACTTTAGATTTATGAATGAAAATGTAATCATATCTGAGTAAAGAGTAAGAAAATGCAATTCATTAAACAAAAACCACCAGAATAAGTAAAACTATTACCTTTACACAAGCTAGACTGGAAAACCTCTCCCTCACAAGTGCAGCCATATACGGATCCTATACATTGAAACCACATAAAAGTAGGCAAGTTAGTCATACTTTTAACTTAGTACCACAAGGTTACAGTTTTAACTCTCAGCGAAAGTGATCTATTGGCCTTCTTAGTTTGAGCAGGTCAGCCATGGCAACCTAGACTGATTTACCACCTTGTGATTCTTTGATGGCTAAGGTCAGAAACACACTTTCGAGTAATGGCTGTGAGTTTCGCTCGTCATTCAAAAACCACATAAAAGCAAATGCTAGAGGAAACCAACTAAAGAAAGCTTGGACCTTTTCAACTGCCAGAACAGTGGCACCAGAGTTAACAAGAGCATTGGTGAGGGAACCAGTGCCAGGCCCAATCTCAAGCACAACATCTCCTTCCTTCACCTCTGCAGCCGCAACAAGCAGCTCGTTTACCGAAGAATCCAGCATATAATGCTGCAATTAACAGTTCAAGTGAGAAAAGTGGACTGAATCAATGATGGCCATTACACTGTTCGACAAAATGCCCCTGTGAGTTAACAAAATAACTATCACGCCCGCATCCAGAGTTCGAATTATTGCTCACCTGGCCGAGCGATTTCCGCGGAAATCGCCCTTTCGAGTTGAGCGCTTTGAGTGTGGCATGGTAATCATCCTCTTGCTTGCTCGCCTTCGGATTCTGTTTCGGTTTCGGTTTCGAGATTGCTCGTATTCTTAAGGTTTTGGCCTTCGGAATTCCGGTATTATGCGCCGGCGCCGGAGGTGAAGGGCTGGGTTTGAAAGGGGAAATGGAAGGAAGTGGCGGGAGGGATCGCAGGAGAAGCGGCATGACAGTTATCAGAATCTAGTTGGTAGTTAATTACCAGATAGCTAGCTCCGCGCCTTCAATTCGCCTCAGTATTTCAGTAATTTGACTATCTGTGGTTTTGCCGTTTCGTGTTTTGAAAATACATTTATACCCTCCGTGACTCGCAATAGTTATACCATGACAAGGTGGACCGAATTGTGAACATTCAGTATGTAAAATTGTGTATTTTAGACCCATCCACAAATAATTTACGGAGACTTGGGGTTCAATCATTATTGGGTAGACCATATTATCAAATAATGTACTTTCAACATAAAAATAATATGTTTTTAGTATATTAAAAATGTACATTGTATTAAAGGGATATACATTATTTGTATACTAAATGCATATTATATTATATAGTGTACATTCAGTATACAAATAATATACATTTAGTATATTAAAAATGTATTTTTTTTTATTATAATCCACATAGCACTATATGGGTCAGGGTCTACGAAATAATTTGTCCTTGGGATTACATGCCGATATATTCGATTTTGGGCTCAATAGTTTTTGGATTAAACACCTACGATTAATTAGTTACGTAGTATTTGATATAAGATACTACGTAATAATTAACATCAGTCATGCATATCCCAGTTTGAGAAGAAATCATATACAATATCCCAGTTTGAGAAGAAATCATATACAATTAGCATTCTAGTTTGAGAACAAATCTAATTAACCTAACACTATAACTAATAAACCAGAGAAGCCTAAAGCTAGCCATCGGATTCCAAGCAAAGAAAGCATATATGTTTTGCCGGAGAGAACGATTAACATCAACTCAAGTTGAAGCTATGGATTTTTCTCGCGAAGAAAACAGATATGCTCCGGTGGAGACCCTCCGTTCAACGCCAAGCGCCGTCATGCTGAAAGTGACGTATTCATCATTGACGTCACCCAATTCGGAGGTTCCGCTTCAGGCTTTGGTTGTTAACACCCACAAATTCGACTCCGTCTATGAGCTCACGGAAGAATATACGCTTGCGAGGCGCTGCGTCCACAAGAATGTCGTGGCGCCGCATGTCTCTTTCACGGCGCCTCTCGGGGACGAAAGATCCGGCTATCTATGGGTAGTTATGCCGTTGGTGTCTAGATTTTCGCTGAGGTCGATGATGATGATGTCGCCGGCGTTTAGGTCTGGGTTGCCGGAGCCGGTGGTCGGATTTGTTCTCCGGGAAATCTTGGAGGGTTTGGATTGCATCCACCGCTTCGGTGGCGGGAAGGTACACGGGAATGTCAACGCCGGTTGCATATACATCGACGAGGAGATGACGACGGTGAAGTTGGCGTTCCGTTCCTTGACGTGCGAGGAGTCAACGACGCCGTGGCGGGAGTGCAAGACGGAGCCGGAGATGACAAACCCTAGCCTGCCGCCGTGCGCGGCGGCGGCCGATATCTGGGCGTTTGGATTGCTAATCTTGGAGCTTCTTTACGGGGAGATTCCCGTTGATACTCACGACGGATTGCAGGAATTCATCAACAACGACGCCATTATTGTCCCCAAATCAAGAAAATATGGTTATTTATTGAAGCCACTTTGTGGCCGGAATCCGGCCGGAAACGGCGGCGCTGGGAGGGTTTCCCGTCCACTTGGAGAAATAATTAAGGAATGTCTTTGTAAAGATCCAAAGAAGAGACCAACTACACAACAATTACTGGAACATGATTACTTTAAGCTCTCCAAAGGAAAAGGAAGGTACGATGTTAAGAAGGTTTTGGTACGGTTGCAGAAGCATGCAGTTAGTTAGTTGATGGAATGTTCTTTAATTTTGTGAGTTTTCAATTTTAATTTCAGTTTAAGACCTTAATTAATACTCCATACTTAATTTGTCTCAAATTTTAGTGTTAGATTGTTCAACTACGTACAAAAGTTTTTTTTGTTCAATACTCTAATTACACAAAACACATACACAATGATTGACTCCATTACAATGTAATATATGTTCATAATCCCACCGAAACACAATGAGTTAATACTGTCCCCACCAAGACTCGAATCCATGACATCCCATTAAAAAGAGTAACTTCGGGCGCCTTGCCCCCTTTTTTTTTTTTTTTTAAATTAAAAAGAGCCTTTTTTTTTTTAATTAAAAAGAGGACTATTCAGTTATCGATATATTACATGTTCAGATCTATTATCATGACATTTAATTGAAACAACCTCAAATAATGTGTTAAAACAACCCCAAATAATGTGTTAATTGATAACATAACTTAATGACATTTAATTGAAACAACCTCAAATAATGTGTTAAAACAACCCCAAATAATGTGTTAATTGATAACATAACTTAATTTGGTAATTACAAGATAGTTCTAAATTTGTCTCTTTATGAGAGTTTTGTTTATTAACCATCTTGTTTTGAATCAGAAAAGTAAATTTTGCACATATTAAGCACAATAATTATGCTAAATTTCCTTAGCCATTATCCATCTCTTTCGCATGCACATTGAATTGTTGTATTTGACGAGTAAAGCCGCCGTCAAAGAATGAGCAACCTAGGAGAAATTCAAATCCCATGTTGTAGCGCTGATTTTCTGGAAAGTCTAATGTATGTATGGAAACCTTGGTCAACAATTAAACCCTGCAGCCTCCTTTATGTAATTTTCTCAAGAAAACGAAAACAGAAAAGATGGAGAAACCACCTTCTACCACTACTGCCACAACCTCCACTTCCCATGAAAATCTCCCCCCTCCCCTCTCACTTCACTTATATAATAAACCATAGATTTCTTTCTTCTCTCCACACAAACGTAACCATAGCTTCAATTCCGCCATGTCCAAACCTTCTTCTTCTTCCTTGCTGGTTTTCTTGATCATCATCACGGTGACGTTGAGTTATGTCGCCGGAGAAACGCCGGCGGCGGACGAGGATTACGGGAGCTACATGAACAGCAACAGCGACAACGACAACAACGATTTTTGCGACGAAATCTACGTGGTTAAGGAAGGGGAAACGCTGCAGACCATCAGTGACAAGTGCAATGACCCTTTCATCCTTGAAGAGAATACTCAGATCAAGGATTTCGATGACGTTTTCCCAGGTCTTGTTATCAAGATTACTAGTTTGAAGAAGTCTAGGAAGTTACTCAAGTTATTATGATCTGAGCAGTTAGCTAGCTAGTTAGTTAATTTCCTAAACCTTCTTTACAGTACTGTTCAGAATGAATCTTTGTTTGATTTTTGTACGTACTAGGTTTATATTGTCAGTCCAATTATGCCCTATTGGGTCAGTAATTAATATGATCCAAACATTTATAACAGTACAAAAGCCATATTGGGTCAGTATGCTGCTGTGAAGTCTTGTTTGGTAATCAAGGCCCATGAAATGTATGTTGATCCATCTCTAGTAAATAAGAAGTTCACTTAGCAATACTTGAAAAAACAATCCAAAAAAAGAGAGAAATAACTAAGGTTGGGTCGATTTGATTTTGGTTAAATTTGAACAAAGGCTTTATTTGAACCAATCAAATCGAGCACGAACGACCTAAATTTGTAATTTTGATCCGACTCAAGTTCAAATTAATCTACTATAACTATTTTGAGCTTAACTTCACTCTTTTTTTAAAGAAACTATAAAGTTTATCAACAAGAAATTAGTCAACATAATGGTCATTGTTTAGTGACTTTGTAACCCTATATTATATTGTCTAGGAAAATTAAAGCCTAGCTAGTGTCAGTAGTGAAGACAAAACATGTCAAACATGATTCCATAAAACCATTATCTTAGTAAGAATTATTGGATGAAGGAGGCAATTTATTAAGGTTGAACATTTGGAAGAGTCGAGAAAGCCATGTATAAAACATCAAAACCTTTCAAACAAAACGGATCACATATATGCTTTTCATTATTATTATTATTATTATTATTATTATTATTATTATATATTTTTAAATTTTTGTTGGTACAGATCAGATCAGATATGGAGTTTGATTATATTATTATTGTTTGTTGGCATGCATACATGTACAGACGATGAAAGAGGAATATGTGGGGGATCGGAGTATATTCAGTAGAATCTACTCCTAGATATATAGCTTGTTAAGAATGGACCACCGCTTCCTTTGAATTAATTATATTATTACCTGCCTCATATCACTTCATCCTTCCAATCAGGCCAACTTTTAAACTTTATTCTACACCTCATTAAATCTAGGAAAATAATAATTTCCCATTATTTATCTTTCTTTATTATCAAC
The DNA here is from genome assembly GCF_003576645.1 of Ipomoea triloba. Lineage (NCBI taxonomy): Eukaryota > Viridiplantae > Streptophyta > Magnoliopsida > Solanales > Convolvulaceae > Ipomoea > Ipomoea triloba. Next base: position 347,110 of record NC_044926.1, on the reverse strand, counting down.
CATGTCTAGTTAAAATAAAAACAACCACTCAATTCTCTTTGGATCATATATAGTTTTTAATTCCAACCTTATGAATAAAATAACATCGACCAAGCCAATGTAACCACTATTATATAGCTTATATTTTTTTTTCCATACAACATCTGGTATTACCACCACTATAAAAAATTTGGCCGAATCTTTAACAATATGGCAGACTGAATATGAGACTAACCCAGATTTGGTTCAGATCGTACCAACAGAATTTAACTCTTATCCAAAGGAGAAAAACTTGACCCAAATTTTTCAACATGACATATCAATTGACAACGTAACCTAGTTTACAATTGCTTTAGTAATTTGTTTACCCTCCCGAGCTGCTGGGATGTCTAGCTTTTAATTATTTTCACTTGGATGATATATGTGGCCCTTGATAGCTTAAAAGGACCTTTTGAAAACAACCCATTTTCCCTTCCCCACTACATTTATTAATTATGATTTTATGAATTGAATTGACAGAATAAAAAACATTTTTTTTTTAAAGTTGGAATAGTAGTCCATGCACATGCTATATATATATATATACATATATAGTCCATGTAAGTACTCCAGTGCAGCTTGCAGTTTGCTCTTCTTTCACAGCTCCTAATTACAGGTGGCTGCAACTCATCCATCCAGAATCCATCTTCAACTGCAATACTTGTACGTAACAACTCAACTTTCTTTACGTACTACTCTACATGCATGCATGTTTTCAATCGGTTTGTCTTTTGGTTGTCCGTTCATACATATACATATATAAGTTTCAACCTCAAAACACCCTACATACATGTATCTATTTTGTCTCTTTTTTTCTTCTTTTTTTTTTAAACATTAATTTTCCTATCTGATTACTTTAATTTGGGTTAGATTTTGTGGTATCCCAATCCAAGATAGACGTGTGGATATCATGACTGGAATATACAGTGGATCCACATGTCATGCATAGATTCGATCTTTTTGTCTAGCTATATGGACGTCGCTATCCAACCAGCATATATATCATTTTTACTTTAATTTGTCAAAATTCATCCCAACATTGGGCCCCAAAATAATCATCATCGTGAGTTTGGCCATGCTGAGCTGATGGAGCAATGAGCTTGTAACCTTGAAATTTACAATTTCTAAATTTCAATTAGGGTTGTTGATTATTCACCATCACGTAAGATATTTACTTTCTGACTAGGTTTTTAAAGACAGACTTCACTAGTATAGACATTTAAATAATCAAAGAGTTTGTTTAAACTGATTTATTTTTTTAAGATCTTTTAATTTGTTCATTATAATCTTGAAAATTAGTAACGACAAGCTTTTCCGTAAAGTAAAGAAAATAATAACCATACAAAAAATATAAACTAAAATAAAAAGCTATTATATATATGTGGAGTGTAATGTGTTGCGTCTTCTAGGGAGACTGGCCAGATTTGGTGAAATGACAACTCAACTTTACCTTTTTCAACATTATATATAATTCATTCCATTCCTACATACTCTTAATAGTTGCTTTAGCTTTTTCATAGAGCCAAGACATCTTTAATTTCAAAGAGTAATCATTCTTTAGCTTAAAGTGACACGATGACTTGCATGCCCTAATTGATTCATAAAATAAAAACATGTTATCATTTTTATTGCTTTAAACAAATTAAAATATTTGAAAGGGAACCATCCTTATGCACATCTTCGGATAATGACTGCGAGTTTCACGTGACATGTTTTAGTCGCCAAACACATAAGAACTTCAAATCGTTTATATTGATAATAAGTGTAAAAATATACCCCGTTACCTGATATTCTAAATAATATTTAATCATTTTGTAACTTCAATATATATGTGCATGTGCGTGCATGAAACATAGTGCGCAAACATCACGGAACAAACATGAATTATTGCTGACTCTCTCGGTATTGGTAATTTGGTATATATTGCCATGGAGATAGGGTATGCGTCACGTGGTAGTACACATAAATTAATATAATCCCGATGTTCATGCGACACATCCTCGTATTTACGCCGGAGATCCTCGTACCAATAGCCCTATACTACGTACACATACACTTGATCTTGATGGTCCAAATGTGTCCTGCCCTTTCGTCATGACACTATATATAGCAGAGTGTTGAAGGGGAAAAATGGGTTCTTGAATATTCTACTAGCTACCATTGTTTAGTATCAGATTACTGAAATAATTAATGCATGGGTATCTGAACTGGTTTTCTTTAGTGTAGACAATCTGGACACATGGTATATCTATGTTAGTTTTGGAAAATGTGATGTACAAAGGAATCAAATTTCTGCCTTTTATTGAATATCTTGCTTCTGCTAGCAGTTTTGGTTGAAGGATGGTTGCCTTTGGGAAAAAGTTGAAAGAAACACAGATTCTGGAATGGCAAGGGTATGTAGCTCTAACCTTAGATGATCAAACACAAACATTTCCTAGGAACATATGTTGTTTCTATCATTTTCGACCATTCAGTTATTCCTATGGTACAGACTTACTTGGTCTCTATGTGACCATCTTAGTCCCTGAGGACTATTTCTGTCATCAATATGTCACTTTATTAAGTGGCGGATTTGATCCTTCAAGGACTAAACTCGCCATTTTGGGCATATGTTATGCCTATAACTGGAGGACTAAAAAATGCAATTTTCCCTTCTATCAATCATGTTCATTTCAGATGATTTCTGCTTCTGTATGCATTCAAACACTGCAGTGAATGCATGATTTATGTGAACTTTCAAGGTTTTATGGCAGTGAAATGCAAGGGTACTTGTGTGTTTGGATTCTTAGATCATGGCTAATGTTTCTGTTGCTGTGGTTATGTATGAGTCCTTCAGGTATTACATAAACTACAAGTTGATGAAGAAGAAAGTGAAGCAATATGTGAGGCAGATTAATGAGTCTGACGAAAATCGCGAGTATGTCCTGAAGGATTTCTCCAGGATTCTGGATAAGCAGGTAGCTATATAGATGAACATGGATAGCAAGACTGCAGGTTTATCATCATGTATTTAGTGTTGTTGTTAGATAGATTAGTGTTTGTTTGTTTATTATAATTTCAGATTGAAAAGACTGTCCTGTTTGTGTTGGAACAACAAGGTCAACTAGCACACAGGCTATCCAATCTGGGGGAACAACAGGACTCCCTTCTGCAGCAAGCAGAGGGTTTGAATGTTTCTGAGCTGCAAGAATCGTACCGGGATGTCGGGAGGGATCTCCTAAAGCTTCTGTTTTTCGTTGAAATGAATGCCATCGGCTTGCGCAAGATCTTGAAGAAGTTTGACAAGAGGTGTGGGTACAAGTTTACTAGTTACTATGTCAAGACTCGAGCGAATCATCCTTATTCCCAGCTAAGACAGATCTTTAAACATGTGGTAAGACAATCCTAAAACTCTCTAGTTTTCTATTTGTTGTGCATATATATGCATTTGTTCCTCAGTTCTTTGTTTTAACATGAATTTCTGTCATCTATCTGCAGGGAATTTCAGCAGTTGTTGGGACCATATCTCACAATCTCGTGGATCTCCAAGAACGACGTGGGAGCTATGTTTCAATATATGATCAGCCCTCTGTGCATCTTCTGGTTTTAATTCCCTCTGTAACTTTACTAGAGTGAAAACAGATTTTTACTGAACTTCCAATATGTTCTGTGGTGTTCCATTTTTCCTGATTTTGCTGACTAAACTATACTGTTGCAGGATCCTACGATTGACAACATTAAAGCAGCAGTGGACAGGTTAACGAATTCGACCAATTTTTTGCAATATTTGGGGAAACATGCACTGATTTTGCCCGAAGATTTACCAAATGCATCAGAGGATCATGGCATCAGTGACAGATATCACTTTATGTCGCTCGTTCTGAACTTGGCGAATACGTTTCTGTATATGGTGAATACATACATTATTGTGCCAACAGCGGACGATTACTCCATGAGTCTCGGAGCTGCAGCCACTGTTTGTGGTGCTGTGATAGGCTCAATGGCTATTGCTCAGGTGTTTTCTTCAGTGTATTTTAGTGCCTGGTCAAATAAATCATACCTGAGGCCTCTTATTTTTAGCAGCACTGTTCTTCTAGTGGGGAACACTTTATATGCCCTGGCATATGATTTCAATTCGATATATATACTCCTGATTGGGAGAGTCTTTTGTGGGTAAGAATTTTCAGATGAATATACTCAAGAAAATGGAAAACCACAGAAAAATGGACTAATATTTTGCCATTTCAGGCTGGGATCTGCAAGGGCGGTTAATAGGCGCTACATCAGCGACTGTGTTCCTCTCCATCTGCGAATGAAGGCGTCTGCGGGTTTTGTCAGTGCCAGCGCGCTTGGAATGGCGTGTGGGCCAGCCCTTGCGGGCTTGCTTCAAGCTAACATAAAGATCTTCAATGTTACATTCAACCAAGACACTTTACCGGGATGGGTTATGGCTGCAGCGTGGCTTTTCTACCTGTTATGGTTGTGGATTTCATTCCGAGAGCCTCCAAAGGAAGAACAAGAAAATGTTGTGCAACTAGCAGCCAATAATGGTGTGATTCTTGATTGGTTTTGTTTCACTTTTCGAGATCATATTTTCTTCCCGGCCTAATAACTTATGTTGTAATACAGGACTGATTGAAAACGGTGTAGTGCAGAACGAAAATGTTACTCAGCCATTGCTGTTAAGTGCGGGAGAGAAGAAACGAGGTGATGATGATGATGATGATGAAGAAGATGAAGACGATGAATGTGACAAAAGCGAAGAGTCTGCTGAGGAAATCCAGAAACCTGTCACATCTGTCATGGCTGCATATAAGCTGCTCACTCCATCTGTTAAGGTTAAAAAACATCATTTTATTAACCTTTTTTTTTTCCTGCAATTTCTGCATTGTGTATGATCTCTTTCTCTGTGTGAACAGGTTCAGCTACTTATATACTTCATGTTGAAGTATGCAATGGAGATTCTACTTGCAGAATCGAGCGTTGTCACCACGTACTACTTCATATGGTCGTCGAGCAATGTTTCCATTTTCCTGGCATTTCTTGGACTGACAGTTCTTCCTGTCAGCATTTTTGTTGGAAGCTACCTCAGCAACATGTTTGAAGAAAGGTAAAGTTTATGATGTCTGGTTTTTTGTCTGTTTGAGGATTTGAAGTTCTCATCTGATGCATACTTGCAGGCAAGTTCTGCTGGCTTCAGAAATTATGGTGTGTTTGGGCATAATCCTGAGCTTCCAAGTCATAATCCCTTATTCAGTCCCCCAATATGTCTGCTCAGCTCTAATCACATTTGTATCAGCTGAAGTTCTTGAAGGTATTTAAGAACTGCATTTTTTTTAATACTATTGACTCTATTGCAATGCAGTATCTGTCTCGAACTGACAACCTCCCATATGAGAGAGTAACTTGGTGCCACTAGACCACGAGGTCCTTGGCTACAGAACTGCATTTAAGCATATGCTAAAATTTTCCCCGACAACAATCTCTCATCACTGTGTTTTCTTCTTCGTTTCCTGGAATGGCGGGGCAGGCGTTAACCTGTCGCTCTTGTCTCGTGTCATGTCATCGCGCCTGGCACGAGGGACGTTCAACGGTGGGTTGCTTTCGACAGAAGCGGGGACGCTGGCTCGGGTTTTTGCAGATGGGACAATCACCCTGGCAGGATACTGGGGCATGAGCAGGCTCTTGAATGCCACCCTGCTTCCTTCATTAGTCATCTGTGTGTTCTCCATCATAGCCACCTGCTTCACCTACAATTCCCTCTATTGATGGGGACTCCCTCCCTTGCTATGTGACCTTCCTTTTGTCTTTGTATATGTGTTAAATGTTACAGAAGCTGCTAATTTCAGAGCTGCCAATGATGCAGTAGTATGGCCTTTATGCTCCTACTTTAATTTTCTGCATTTCTGGCATGTCTTTAATTTAACGGGACAACCCAACCATGTTAATCAGGCTATTGACTTAGTAACCACAAATTTACAAGTTCGACTCTTAAGTCCTAACAAGAGCCGTTCATTAGCCTTCTTGGTTTGCACCATCCAACTATGGGCAAACCTAGGCTGATTGATCTTGCAGTGGTTCTTTTCGGCTAGAATCACAATGTGAGACGTGCACAATAGTGAGATTAGTGGCTACGGATTTCCCTTGCCACTCAAAAAAATGGTCCTTTGTTGACTAGAGTCACAAGTTTACAAGTTCGACTACCAACAAGAGCGGTCAATTAGCCTTTTTGGTTTGTACTATGGGCAAACCTAGGTCAGTTGACCTTATGGTGGTCATTTATCGGCCAGAATCACAATGCGAGGCGTGCACACTCTCAGATAGTGGTTGTCGATTTTCATTCGGCTACCAGCAGAAGCGGTCTATTAGTCTTTTCGGTTTGTACTGTCCAACTATGAACAAACCTAAACTGGTTGACCTTATAGTAACCCTTTGTTGGCTAGAGTCATAACGCATGACGTTCATATCATTAGATAGTAGTTGTGAATTTCTCTTATCATTACTATCTACGAACACTCATTAACTTCATAAAAAAAAAGTTAGGGAATACAAATTCTCTTTCGAGAAACAGAAGAATGAACCAATTATTACAGCGCCGAAAATCACAAACTTTTTTTTTTTGTAATGCAATGGCTAAAAGAAAGATGCATAGCGACTAAAATTATAAAATGAACAAAAAATTTGCGTGACAGGGCTCTCGGCCTACGCTAGTAATTTTCCTAAGTGGAGTGGAAAAAAAAGAAAATTAAAATTGTTTTAAAAAAAAGTGACAAAAATAGAGTACCTGCCAAAGCGAAAGTGTAGAAGGAGGCATCATCGGATCTCTGCTGCCAACTCAGAAGCAATGTCCTAGGATGATTGGGAATTGAAATTCTCTATATGGGTTTCGGCTTCTTCTATAAAAGAGAAAGTGTCCACGTTGAAGAGGAGACATTAGAGTACGGGAGCTAATTCCATGGCTTCCAAGGATTCCCCAGAAGGATCAGTGCAGAACGTTTTAGACCAAAAAACGTTGAAGTGGGTATTCGTAGGAGGGAAGGGCGGCGTTGGAAAGACCACATGCAGCTCCATTCTCGGCGTCCTATTCTCTCAGGTTCGACCCTCCGTCCTTATCATCTCCACTGATCCTGCCCACAACCTTAGCGATGCCTTCCAACAGCGCTTCACCAAAGCTCCTACCCTTGTCAATGGCTTCTCCAATCTCTATGCCATGGTACACACTCTTTAATCATTCCTCATACATCTTGTGCTTGTGTTAATCATATGGTTTGTGCATTTGTTCCCTTCATTTTGGTTGTCATTTGTTATGTATTAGGAGGACAAGAAACACCCTTGTCTTAATTTCCATTTCTTGGATTTGGGTCATGTCTGGATTGTATATTGGAAGCTTCTGTATGTGTTCAATTAGTTATCTGGTGCTAAAGGTGTGATCTTTTTGGAAATTCTGATGAAACCCTTCACTGTTTCCAAGTTTTGATTTTTTTGGATGAAGTTTTTGTTGCTGTTTCTGTTGTTGGGGTACTAATGTTGGAGTCATACTAGGGGTTCCAGCAGTTTTTACTCCTTAGCATGGTTGATTGGTGTTGGTGTTGGTGTTGGTGTTGGGGTGTCCAATTTGTTTTTTTCCTTTTCGTTTTTTGGCTTTTCAACTAATCTTGATTAGGGAGTATGAAAATGGAGTAAAACTAGTTGGGATTTCTAGTATTTTTACCTAATGACTGATGCTAAAGGTGTGATCTTTTTGGAAATTCTGATGGAACCTTTCACTGTTTCCAAGTTTTGATTTGTTTGGATGAAGTTTTTGTTGCTGTTGCTGTTGGGGTACTAATGTTGGAGTCATACTAGGGGTTCTATAAATTTTTACTCCTTAGCATGGCTGATTGGTATTGGTGTTAGGGATTCCAATTTGGTTTTTTCCTTTTCTTTTTTTTGGCTTTTCAACTAATCTCGATTAGGGAGTATGAAAATGGAGTAAAACTAGTTGGGATTTCTAGTATTTTACCCAATGATGCTATTTAAATTTGGTCTGTAGGAAGTTGATCCGAATGTCGAGGATGAAGAGGCAGGTAGTTCAGCTGGAATGGATGGGTTTTTGTCTGATTTGGCAAATGCTATTCCTGGGATTGATGAGGCAATGAGTTTTGCTGAGATGCTAAAGTAAGTGTCTTGTTGTATTATCCACTTTTTATTGCGTTTTTGAAGTGCCGAGTGTTATTAGAATAGATTGTAAGTCAAACAAGATTGGATAAGATCAATCTACATTATGGCACTAAGACTTTGTTGAGCAATCTGAAAGCTCAAGATGAATTATTTTTGTAATTTGCATCCTTCAGAATCCACAAGAACCACTACTTTCCATTTGCGTATTTGATGTGCACTCTTTCTGTGAATCATTATGCTGGTTTCGTTTACAGGTTAGTGCAAACCATGGATTACTCTGTTATAGTATTTGACACTGCACCAACGGGCCACACACTCCGATTATTACAATTTCCGGCAACACTAGAGAAAGGCCTTGTCAAAATGATGAGTTTGAAGAGTAAATTTGGTGGCTTGCTGAGTCAGGTATGTTCTCAACCTCGCAATGTCCATGTTCCTTGATGCATTTGACAGTCAATATATGGATACTTTGAACCGGGTGAAATCTATTTTGTATTGCAGATGGGCCGTCTTTTTGGAGTTGGTGATGAATTTGGTGAGGATGCAATACTAGGAAGGCTTGAGGGAATGAAAGATCTTATTCAACAAGTTAACAGGCAGTTCAAAGATCCGGTAAAAGATCACTTATAATATGGTCATTTTCTTTACGCCTAAAGAACTCTTTGCGAGATTAATTTAGGCTCAATATTTTATTACGCTATCTCATCTAGTGTCGGGAGTATGGACTTTAATAGATGGGTAGCTTTTGGCTGCACAATGTTAGCAATCTCTATATACTATAATGGTAAAGATACAATGAAATGGCCCCAAAAGGAGTGGCCGAGTGGGTGGAACATGATTCTTGTACCATAAGGTCACGAGTTTGATTCTTGCCAACACCATCTTGGTCAAGCCCATTGCACAAGTCCTCCTAGGACGATTTACCTCTTATGTTTGGTTTGTGGGGTTTACCTAATACACATCATCGGGTAATAGCTGCGAGTTTCTCTGTCACTTTAAAAAAAAAAAATACAAGGAAATTAACTTCAAACTTCTTTGAAGTCCTTTAGATTCATCTTTGCCTTTTTTGACAGGACTTGACAACATTTGTTTGTGTCTGTATTCCGGAGTTCCTCTCTCTATATGAGACTGAGAGGCTTGTGCAGGAACTCACCAGATTTGAGATTGATACACATAACATCATTATTAACCAAGTGATTTTCGACGAAGAAGGTACATTTTGCATGTTTTGCATACTACCAATTGTTTTTTCGACATTTTAGCTTACTCCAGCTGACTCAAGGCAATACCCTTTTGACTGTGTTTAGCTGTTGAGTCAAAGTTGCTCAATGCTAGAATGCGGATGCAACAAAAATACTTGGATCAGTTCTACATGTTATACGACGACTTCAACATTACCAAGTTGCCTTTGCTGCCACAAGAGGTACTCAGATTCTCATATGCACATTCTCGTAATTTGATCAGCCATATGGAAATACTTTATAAATGTACCATATACTGAACTATTTCCGCCATGTTTTTCTACCGGCTGGTTTTATGACAATCCCTATCTCCGATATTTATGAACCATATACCTAAAGTTTCTTGGCATGACTGCAGAAGCAAATCTATTCAAATTCTTTGCCCGTGATTAACCATGGAGTTTTTGTTAGGTCTGCGGTGTTGATGCTCTGAAGGGATTTTCAAGTAATTTCAAAACACCATACCGGACTGCCCTGGCTCGAGGCTCATTAGAGGAGGTGGAACAGAGAGTTTCCCTACTAAAGGAACAATTGAAAGCTGCTGAAGCAGAACTGGAACCACTTAGAAAAGGGAAACAAAAGGTTTGAAATTGGGAAGTTTGGGGTCAGAAGGAAACTTATTACTAGTTGTGTATCATTCATTCATTTGTTAATAGGAAACTTATTATTAGTTTTTTTAGCACTCTTTCGAAAACAATAAAGATTTTATTTGGTCAGACAGTGTAGTATGTAGTGTTAGGCCAATTTAAAAAACAAAGAAATTAAAAAAAAAGATTGTCATATATTCAATGGTTTCAGCAGCTTTTCCTCATCAAAGAGACATTTTATTTTATAGCTTTTGTACTACATTGTCAACTAGTGCACAGCACAAATTTTGGATTAAAAGCAAAAAAAAAAAAAACTTTAAAATCCATTGATTACAACTAATATCCAGAAAAAATATACTTTAGCCAGTAGTATGGAAAAGGCTTCAAAATTATCCTCCATGCAATGTGGAAATGAAAACGATGACATCCTTCTCTTCCAGCACAGTGTCAAGCTGACCACTTAGTTCCCAATCTGTATCATTGACGAGGACTAGAACTCCAGGCCTCCTACAAACAAACGACAACTAATTCAAACCCTTCATCATAGTCTCCATTATATTGACATTGGAAATTTTGTTATTCCTGATTCCTATATTTTGCAATTCGGGCATAGATAAACATTCATCGTGGAGATTATTGCAAAGCTCAAATATATGATGTCAAAATAGAGTCCATACTGATTTGGAAGTAGCAATTGCATTGGAAAGAATATGTCAAATGTAGTTTTAATCCAAATAAAGTACGGTTTGAGTACCACTTACACAGTGTCTCCCTTCATAAACATTTCAGGCCTCTCCTTGATCAAATTGGTGCGAACCCATGAAAGCAAGTATTTCATTGTTAACTGACAAGAAAGCAAAGGAAACAAACAACCACTACAATCAGTTGTGAACAAGATTATAAATGAAATAATCCTTTAAACAGCTATTACCAAGAAAGAGATTCACCTTTTGCTCTCCATCTTGTGGTTCAACACTGACATTATGAATCTTCACGGAATCGCAAAGAAGCTCCAATCCGCCTCTGAACAATTATATCGAAGTAACAACCAGAAAGGTGTCAGATCAAACTATCAAAGTAATTTGACACCACCAGGTAAGTGGCAAGTAAGGGAAAACATGTTTGATATCCCCTTATAATACACTTTCAGGCCTCTCATACTTCAGTACTTCTACAACTCCTTTGCTTAAATAGAAAGAAACCAAGTAAACCTTAATTAAAGGGATTTTGGGTAAGGCAACATTACTTCAAAAATGAATTCTTTGTTTACCAATTTTGACTGCAAATTATATCTTTATGAAAAATAATACAAAAAGCTCAGGTTTAATCTATTTCTAACTGCAGTAAAATTACATCATATACATGTAAGATAACCATTTTCATATACTTCCAACTACAATAACTTAACATCTTAAGCATGGTAAGGTAAGAGACTGTAAATGCAAAGAAAACATGAAGATAAAAGACAAATTTTAAAGGAGACAACTTTGTTCCAATTCAGAAGTAAGTATCTACCCTATAGCATAAATTGTTCTATCGAATCATATTTTACTACTTCCAGAGTTCAAAGTTCGCAGAGAAAACCATGATCGAGATTTCTGACAGTTATATCTTCGTATTAGCAGTTCCAAAATTCATTCTTTGGACGTGAGCCTTTTCAGCTAGTGTTTTTCGTCTTCTAACGAAACCAATACAGAGAAAGGTAATAATAATTCACATCAGAGAGGGAGAAACATACCCGAATTCTAGAGTCAGCTGCATCTCTCGCGATATTGAGATTGACTTCTGTGGAAATTTCAAAACCCTAGAGTGAGAGCCGAAAGGGGTTTTTGATTCCCAGTCTGCTGTACATCAATCATTATTGCATGGACCAAAAATAAAAAGTACATTATTTTTGTATTGAAGGTACATTATTTTTGTACTGTAGGTACATTATTTAATAGTATATATCAAATAATGTACCTTCAGTACAAAAATAATGTACCCTAAAACAATGTACCTACAGTACAAAAATAGTATATATCAAATAATGTACTTTCAGTACAAAAATAATGTACCCTAAAACAATGTACTTACAGTACAAAAATAATGTACCTTCAGTACAAAAATAATGTACTTTTTATTTTTGGTCCACATAATTGTGTGGACCATGGTCCATGCAATAATTTGCCGCTGCCCATGTGGGTTCTTTTTGTGCATTTGGGTCAAATTTTGCTCGAACCGGAGGACCCCGGGCCCACTTCACTCACTAAATCATTGTTTTTTTATGGGATAATATAACTCACTAAGTATTCGTATTTATTAATGACATAATCCTTGCTGCTTTATCCACGTATATCATGCAAAACCACATATCTTCTAGAGGAGAAAGTCTAACAATTAATAAGAACTTATGATGCTAATTAGTATTCTCAAAACGGGCTAACGAAGTAAAATTGATTGAAGTCTATTATTTGATGAAACAGGCTGGTTCAACGGGCTTAACTAGTTTTAGCGTATAGCTAATTAAGACACATATTGGAGGATGCAGGGTTTACGACATGTATTGCTAGGTTAATAGGTAGTTAAGTGTGTGGTTCAACATGTTGATGTTTTTCTGCCCAAAAGAAATGGGAATGTATTTGACATACCATAGTTATACAGTTAAAAGGAGTCGGAAAAAGCCAACGGTCGCCTTTTAGTAGCATGAGAGAGGGTCAGTTAGTACTTAGTACACATTATAATAGGAGTCAAGCAAGATCAGGAATTGTGAAGTTTGTCCATATTTTTTCAATCATAAATTAGTTGTCCAATCATATAATGTCACGTTAGGACGAGAAATATAAGAATAGTTATGTAGCATTAATCCTTTTGCAATGGCATGTTGGACGGTGTGATATTGACAAAACCGAGAAGCTAGCTCATGGTAACGTGAAATATTCCTAGAAAGTGGAGGTGTGACTTCCCGTTAGTATTAGAGTTGCTTTAAGTTTGACATATAGAAAAGTTGTAGGTAATTTATTAAATACTTATGCTAAGTTATGAGATAACTCTCGTAATCATATCAAGAGAATTTCATATTAACATATTTTTATAAGTGAATATAAAATTAATTGGACGAAATTAACAAGGTAAAACATGGTAAGTTTAAACAAATTTAAAGTGAAAACTTATATAATATCTATATCTCAAGTTTCGTGATTCATAACTATGATAAACAAGTAGCATTACCAGTGAATTCCAACAACCCTACCCAATGTGTTCCTCGTGAAATATAATTTCCTTCATTTCTTAATTCATCAAATTTCCACTGCGAACCTTTAGGCCCCAAGTCCCAACCATATTTTGTCATACTCCGATTATTTTATAACCGGCGAAATCAATCAAGGATACACAATTATTGTCGATTCGTTTCCCTTTAAATTCAGTTTCCATGCCACTCTGAGCATAATACTCACCGTTAAATCAGCCGCCGGCAGCCGTTTGCCCATTACCGACGTCCGCAACGCCGTTTCCGGCAGACTTTATTCTCTGCAAACCTCGCCGGCGATCGATCTGAACTGCGTGCTGCTGTTGAGTGCTGCAATCATACTATACCGGAGTTCTGGTAAGTTGGTTTCATGGAGAATATCACTTTTATTAAAATTTATGTTTTTTATTTTTATCTATTGGATACGCAAAACTAGATGATGATTTTAGGACCTAGAAAGTAGAACTTTGTTTGACAGGTAAGTTAAAAAGTGAGTAGCTAATAAATAAATTAACTAATTAAAATTAAAATATTTGATAAATGTAAAAGACATAAAAAGATAATGACTTTTACGTATGGAGTAACTTTAAATAAATTGTGGTATCTCACATTTTTTATTTTTTTTTTCTATACAAAATATTTGCTCTTTAAAGATAAAAATATTTCTCTTGGTAATAATAAAGTTATATCAAATTCTTTATTCATGATATATTTGTGAACATTATTAGGCCAACATTTATGCACTTACAAGTTACGAAATGCAACAATTACTGATGGAGAAAAATATGAGTTTTGGGCCTAAAATGAATAGTGTCTAAGACTGTTATCCTTAGGTCCAGAACTAAACAGTTAAATTTCAAGAAAGGGATAAAAAAAGATTAAAATAGGCTTCGATGTAAATTGAATACGGCGGACTAGCAAAACGTCACAAACCTCATCGCGGTTATGTTCATCCGCTTTAGCCACTTTCTCTCCACTACTGCACCTTTCTGGTATGCTGTATGCACAAAAGCTTCTGAAATCACTGTAGGAGCTGATTGTTTTCCTTTCCTTCTTATCTGGGGTTGATTACCAAGGAGGCATCAGCTTCGGGTCAAACCCAATAGGGCTCAGTTTCGACTGAGTGAGGAGAAGAGCAAAAAGCAGTGCTCTTGGAGCGAAAGATTCGACCTTTGGAGACTATGGAGGCTTACAAGAGATGGGTCAGAACTAATAGAGATTTTGTTCGTCAGCTGGGTTCCCTAATTAATGTAAGCCCTCTCCACTGATCTCTACTGATTCATATTTTCAGATATAGATTTTGTTGCACATGTTTTCTTGTTTGTAATGACGACTAAACTGTTTTGGGTTTAGGAATTTGTGATTCTTAGCAAGTCATTAGTTATAGCCTTCAATAATTGGATGAGTACTTTTGTAATTTTTTTTTCTTTTTATGATACTGCACATTAGCTGTCTAGTCTAGCTTTGTTAGTGCACATTCTGTTTTCTTATTTAATAGTGCATTTTATAAGCTAGTGGTATCTTATATGAATATTAATCATACAAAAGTCAACCAAATCACTTTAGTTTCGAAATTTAGGAAACTCAACCATATCTTATTAGTTGTCTAGCTTTGTTGACACATATTCTGAATCTAATTTGCATTTTGGGGTGGGGGGGGGGGGGGGGGGGG